>NC_088793.1:48213922-48513922 GCF_011386835.1 Chrysemys picta bellii | reverse complement strand
ATGTCCATGCATGATTCACAGTTTTTACAGGCAGAAGCCATTGCCCACATGGTATCTTGTATGTCTCCAGGAAGACTTCTTATGTGGATTGGAGCATTCCAAGATGCATTGTTCCTTAAGTGCTTCTTGAGTGGGCACTTAACTTTGTGCATTCCTTTCTAAAGAAGCTGACCAAATGCCTTACAAAGCTTACTTAGAAATCAAGCAAGTATACAGCCAATATTCTTAACTTCAAGTGCAAAAATGATATATGTGTACAAATAGGATGAATAGATTCAATAAACCATAACCTTTACAGAGATACGTTACATGGCACATGTAGCATAAAACATACTCCAGTTATGTCATATTCCCATAAAGCATTATGGGATACATTGTCACAATGACAACCTGCTAGCCATGTACAATTGCAAAACAATGTTTATTTAAATTCTATGGAAGCTTGATTACAAAATTAATACAATAAAACAAAATTTAATACAACTTTATATTTTGCAAAACATCGCAAATCAAGTTTATGGAGACTATACAACTCTATGATAGAAACAACACAGAACAGAAAGATTTTTCAGTGTAATCCCTGGACAGCAGATTAAAATAGCAAAATTATCAATGTAAATCTATCAAGGTAACAAAACAGTAATATACTAATGAGTGGGTGTTTAACTCTGGCTATCTACAAAAGAGTGTGTCAGAATCAGCCCATCTATGTCAAAGGCTCCACCTGCTGGTTCAATAAAGGAATCTCCTTCATCTTAAAGATCCAGGACTCTGTTTTGTTTCAGAGGGGTGTTCTGTTTTGTTTTTGCCAAAAATAAAAATAAAAAGGGCCTTGTTTCACATAAAGTGGGTATCAGATTTTTTTTTAAAATTACATTTTTTAAAAACCACAAGTTCTGTGCTACAACTCATACATTGGAGCATTAAAATGGAAATTAAAAAACCCGGCAACTGGGTGCAGATGTTTAGAAATGCAACATACACCATCACATAAACAATTAGCCTGGCTGTGCACACTGTGCTCACTTGCCTAGGCAGTTACTGTAACTGTACTGTAACATGTCTAGTTCTGAAACTTTGGATTCTAATTTACTTTTCATTGTTTATTTTGTGCATTACTCTGAACTTGGACAATGAAAGTAGTCTGCATTTATCGGGGACCCAGCTTGTCACTAGGGTGACCAGATCACCCAAGACCAATATCGGGACGCGGGGGAGGGGGGGGGTGACGCGGGGGGGGGCGTGGCGGGGGGCGGGGCCACAAAAAAAAAAAAAACCCTTCCTCCGCAAGTGCTGGAGGGAGGCCCAGGAGACTCAGGGGAAGCGCGGGGCCGGGGTGAGTAACAGTCCGGCCTGGCCCCGAGCAGGCAGGACTCAGTTCGGAGGTAGGGCGAGGAGGGGGGCGGCCCGCGGGGCCAGGCGGCGGCTGTTCTCTCCCCCGGGCAGCGGGACTCGGGAGCAGCCGCTGCTGCAGCTCCCACTGCCGCGGGGGCAGGAAGCAGCCATGGCGCTCCGCGGCTGCGGCTCTGGCGCCCCCGAACCCCCCGAGCCGGGGCCTGCTGCGGGGACCCAGCAGCGCGTACGCTGGGCCCAGCCCCTGGCCAGGCGCGTCTGGGCTGCTGCCCAGCTGGTACTATCCTGCGGCGGCCCCGGCGTGGGGGCAGCAGGCCCCAGCCCCCCCGTCCCGCAGGGGAACGAACGGGGCTGGGCTGCCGATGCCTCCGCCCCGGGGCCGCCGCGGGATAGTACCAGCTGGGCAGCAGCCCAGACACGACTGGCCAGGGGCTGGGCGCAGCGTACGCGCTGCTGGGTCCCCGCAGCAGGCCCCGGCTCGGGGGGTTCGGGGGCGCCGCAGCCGCGGAGCGCCATGGCCGCTTCCTCCCCCGCGGCAGTGGGAGCTGCAGCAGCGGCTGCTCCCGAGTCCCGCTGCCCGGGGGGGAGAGCAGCCGCCGCCTGGCCCCGCGGGCCGCCCCCCTCCTCTCCCTACGGCCAGGCCGGACTGTTACTCACCCCGGCCCCGCGCTTCCTCTGAGTCTCCCGGGCCTCCCTCCAGCGCTTGCGGAGGGAGGGGGAATGGTGAGCCCGGGGAAGAGGCGGGGATTCGGGGAGGGAGCCAATCGGGGGAGGAGGGGGCGGAGTCGGGGCGGGGGGGGGGGTGCGAGCACTTCCGGGCTCTAGGCTCGGGGCATTTCCTTGTTTGTCCAGTGTCCCGACCGCATGTCGGTCGGGACGCGGGACAAACAAGGAAATATCGGGACAGTCCCGATAAAATCGGGACGTCTGGTCACCCTACTTGTCACATTGAGCCTTTGGCCCATACTGAGGGCACTTTCCAACAGGATTTTGGTCCAGGAGTCATAATCCCTCCTTGGACATCCTTATGTGAATGCTGCACTTTCTCTTTGTAGGGTACAGTTTGCTTTCCTATCCACAGGCTGGTGCAAGGACGCACAGTCCCATCTCATTCCTTCCCTTTTGGGGCATTGTACTCCCCACAGTAGTTTTGAAAGATGAACAGATTTGAAATCCAGAAGGAACCACTATGGTCAGCTAGTCTGATCTCCTGCATAACACAGGCCATAGAATTTTAGCAGGTGGATCCTGCATCAAGCCCAAATCTTTTGCTTGAGCTACAGCTTAGAAAGGAATCCATCCATATGATTTAAATCCATGTGATTTAAAGACTTCAAGTGATGGAGGATTCACCATATTGTTAACTGCTCAAACAGTTAATCCACTGAAGGAGCATTTTCTGCACTTTCCTGAATGTGAGGACTGCAGCTGGTTGATACATGAAGGGCTCAAGGAGATTGTGGGTTATAACACACTTTGGGTCAGATTTTTAAAGGTATTTAGGTGCCAAAAGCACCTAGTGGAATTTGCAAAAGCATCTAGGCACCTTGTCTGCATCTAGGTGCTTGTCTGCATCTTTAGGCCCCTAAATACCTTTGTAAATACCTTTGTAAATCTGGCCCTTTGTGCCTTTCTCCCACCCACACAAAGGCTAGCAACCTGACAGCGCTCCTATTTTCATCCCATTCTTACCAGATGCCAGCTTACATTATTTTGTTTCAACATGACATGATGCAACTGTATTTGGCATCATGCTTTTCATATAAGCCCCATACAAAAATGCTATGGTGTCTTGAATCACACAGTGACACAGTTACAAGCATACATCGTAAAGAGAGAAACCAGAGGTGTACTGGCAGGAAAGAAGATGTGTTTTCAGCTAAGAATTGACATGTGATGAAGGGCTGAGGAGGCAAAGACACAAAGTCTGTTCTAGAGAGTAGGAGCAGCTGAAGAGAAGGCTCTCACAGGAACAGTGGAAAGACTGTATGAAGAAGGGAAAGGAAGAAGATTGGGGCTAGACAACAGAGAAGAATAGAGAGCGATATTACAGGTGCTCAGACAGTATGGTAATGAGAAAGCAGTAGTATAAATAGATGCAAGGACTGTGAAGTAGGCTGGAAGAAGTCCACTTTAATGTAGTTACTCCAGTTTTACTATAGGGTCACAGAGCAGAATCTGATCCAATGGATATTACATAGTATCACATATCAAAAGTACCGGTTATTTGATTATTTTTTTAAATCATAAAGGCAAGAAAATTCCAAATTCAGTCTCAGCTGCTTTAATTTAGTTCTTTCTCCTGGAGTACCTAAATATTGTAAAACATGGACTTCAATACGGGCCAAATTCAATAACAACTCCCTAGCTTCCACACTGTAGAACCCCCAGAATTGTATTTAATGTTGCCAAAAAGAGGAATATTACATCCACTCTAGGCAACATTTTACTGCTTAGGAATAAGTCACTAAACATCTTGGGGCATGGAACATTTCCCATGATTGTGCGGCCAGAATATGCTACAGTGCCTAAACCTGTGAAGTTTATCTACAAAGGTTATATCCTGCTGTCTCACTCTGGCCCTTTGACATCAGTGGAACTACACCAATCTATACCAGCTGGGATCTGGTTGATGGCAAAGTTGAAAGCACTTTGAAGTTCCCCAGTCATAATATTTGTTCAAGCCATTATTCAAAATGTTCAGATCTACGTGTGTTCATACTTTATCCTTTATGCTGATTTAATGAGCTTTAAAGGGCTAGAGTTTCCCAGGGATGTGGTCTGAAGGCTTTAGCACAAGAAGAAGAGAGGTGGAAGGGAACGTTGTACCCAAGATGATCAGAGATAAATTTCTGCTGGTATAAATTGGTGTATTGACTTGAGCAAAGCTGGAGCAATTTACACCAACAGAGGATTTGGCCTTGTATTTTCAAACCTTGGTAGAACAGCAATGCAACCAAACTGCCCGTAAAAGTGTGCACCGAGAAATCGGTCACTGAGCATAGCTGAAAATAAATTTAAATTGAAATGCAATTGCTACATAATAGGAATTGCATGTCAATTGATGGCTGCCGGAGACAAACATACAGCTAATGACCTGTATTATTGTAACCAACCAGCCAAAACAAAGCCTTAACATTTGCAAACAGATACAGAACCAGCTGTGTTTGGGAGCTGTAGCAGCCTGTATGGAATTTAGAAGAAGGAGCAAAGGGTGGGTGCAGGAGGGAAGAATTTGGAGGATTCACCAGGAAGTTAGTGTGTGTGCATGTAGCTTGAATACTAGCTGCTGTTGCAACATCTCTGTAAATAGTTATCTTCAAGAAGAGCCAGTTTGGGTTTTACAAGTTTGGAGTCCTTTTGTGTGATTACCTAGCATGCAGTACATGAAATAGGAATTACACTGCCATCATGAGATGCAGAGAATAGGATAAGTAGTCCAGAAAGCCCACAGATCACACCCAGACTAAGAAAACAGGTTATATATGGGCAAAGGGTCAACTTCTTCAGAATGATAAAGAACAATGGTGCTACAGTTGTAGAAATGAGAAAAATCATCATAGGGACTTAAACCAGGAACTAAAAGAGGAGAGTCTTGTCATACAGTACTACAATGGTCAATGTAATCACTGCCTTAGGATTTCTAACCACAATGTCTTTCCAAAGAATTACTGGGGACACCCCCAGGTATTAGCCAGTCTACTACATCCAGCTATATTAACCTTTCCCTTGACACTATTCTCAAAGAGGAAAATTTTCAAAAGCGCATAAGTAATTTAGGAGTCTAAGCCCCATTTTCAAAAGTGATTTAGGCACTCATCAGCTCCTAACTGCCTTATTCACCTTTGCAAATGAGACTTAGGCCCCTAAGTCACTTAGGTGTTTTGAAAATTTTACCCAAGAGATAAACACTATATTTGTTTTCCACAAGAAAAACAAAATCAACAGCTCTGCATGTGCTTCACTTCTCAACTCCTTTTCCCATTTACACAGAGTCAGAGATGCCCATGATTTTTCGCCACTCTTGCCAGTCCATAGCATGGGTTCATAGCTGTTGTAGTTCCAGTCTTTTTTCTCTTCAAACTTCTTTTGGTAGAGTCTTTTCATCACATCCTTGGTGCCTGTCCTCTTCCTCCCATGCTTTCTTTGCTGGTCATTCTTGTCCCATTCTTATCACATGTCCAGCCCACCTCAAACATGAGCGGTCCAGCCTATCTATCACAGAGAGTCCCCAGTTCACCCTCTGCATAATTTCTTCCATGTGCACCCCCTATGTACCCTCTGCTTGCCTCAGTAGATTATCTTATCTTCCTCTTCCATCTCCGCAAGACCCACCATTTCCAAACATACAGGAACAAACGCACATAGCATACACTTTTTCTTATAATTTGTTGACTGCTGGTCCCACAGTACTGCTGCCACCTTTTTTACTGTCCCATGCACACTGAGTTTTCCTTTCAATTCTCCAGATCTCTCTTCAATGGCACTTAGTGTACTTCCCAAATACACACATTCTTTCTTCTGATTCAGCTTCTTTCCTGAATCCTCAATCAACAGCTCTTCTTCCACCTTCTCTACTTGTATAACTTCAGTTTTCTTTGTGTTTACCTTCAAACCATGGTCTTCAAACACAGACACCCACTCTGATACCATATTTACATGGTGTTTTTTATAGTAGAGCTAGGTAAAATTCTTAACTGAAACTTTTTCAGTGAAAAAGGCAGATTCAGTGACACCAAAACATTTTATGGACTTATGTCAACTTTGCCAAAAAAAACCCAAACCCTCAAAGAATCAAAACTTTGTTTCAACATTTTCTAAAGAAAACGTTCGGATTTCAATTTGAAATGACGTTTCATTTGCAAATTTCCTATTATTTTATTTTTAAAAATTAAAAAAAAATTAAAATGCTCAAAGTTGAAACAAAACATTTAGTTCAACCTGAAACCATTTTAATTTTACTTTTCAATTTGTCAAATATTTTTTTAAAAATCTTTGAGTTCGACTTGAATTTTTTTTCTCCTGATTGTCAGAATTGCCAGTGAACCAACAAATTCCATTATTCACCCATCTCTACTTTATTGACAAAGCAAAGAAAGATCCCTGACTTAGGAGTCTGAAATCTAAGCTAAACTATAAAAGAGTTCTTTGGCATAGCAAAACCTCATCACTTGGATTGGTGCTATAGACTGCACTTACATCTCTCTTGGTCCTATTCCCTTCCTCCGGGGAATGAGGCTACCTACAGAAGCTGGACTGTTTTCCATTCATTCACCATATTGAAGACACACAGTACTCAAGATGATGTCATACCTCATATGTCCTCAGACATTCAGCCTTGGCTACAGCATTTGGAACCAATGATCTTGGTAGTGTTTGGCTGTTTGTACAAGACTGATCTCACTGTGCATTTACATTGAGAAAGATTGATCAGACCAGTGGTCCTTCTACCCAGTATCCCATACTGTCCCAGTGGCCAGTACCAGACACTTCAGAGAAAGGTGCAAAGGCCCTGTGCAATGAACAATTGTGGAATAACTTGCCCTCAGAGGAAGTTTCTTCCCAGCACCCTCATAAATTGGTTTATGCTCTGACACACAAGGATTTACAACATCCCTGCCAAACTCAGGGTTTAAAACAAATCCTGATATAATTATGGATGTTCTCATTTTCTAGACAAATACTGATTGCCATAATAATGCAAAACCCACATAGCAGTTGTATTTGTCCTTTCTTACAGGTGACAATGACTCCCATTTTCTTGTCACTAAACTCCTAAGGAAGAACTACAATGCTGCTCACATAGCCATCAGATCCACCCCAGAAAGAACATGTAACATCCTGAAAATGCAATTCAAAGAAAGATGCAATGGCCTCTTATTATATTGCCACAGCACAGTCTGGGAGATACTGTATTCCTGACTTTCAACATATTGCACAACCTCACTATCAGATTTGGAATATCTTTAATGGAGGAGGGAGATGATAGCCTGAAATGTTCACAATTATTACAGTCTGGAGAGGCACTTGCAGACTGACTCATATCCTAAGGCTCAGGAAACACAAAATCAGCATGAGACTAACTGAACACAATTTTCAGAGTAAATGAGAACTGCACAGGTAAAAGTCTCTCACTACTAGACATAGTTGTCAATTTGTAGGACAGCACAGCATGGCATCATGCAGATAACACACTGTCTTGCAAATTTCATGAAGCAAAATGAATGTGACATAAATATATATGTCAGCAAGAGAAGTATGTTATGTAGTAAGAAATCTAATAACAGACTTGTTCCACCGCAATTCAAACATCAGGTATTCAAACAGCACAGAGCAAAAAGACATCACATAAAAGAGGCAGATGTATCCCAAACCCTAGACATTTACATTAAAAAAAATCACTCCTTCCCTTCCGACTCTTTTCTTCTTTGTTATGGCATAGAGGTTTCTTCAGAGTTACCTCTTCATCCAGTCACCATAATGCACCGTAATTGCTTCTGGTTGCTCTTGAGAAACACTGGCCAGAAGGAACCTCCACCAAATGTTTCACTAAGCTTCACTGGTGTATGTAACAGCCTGTGGTTTGCTAATTCAAGCATCAGACACAGTCCCTTATTCAGCAGGACTTGTGCCTTTCTGTCCCCCTGAGCATGCCTCTTTATAAAACCCATGTCCTCAAACATGTCAAAACTGTTCCCTGTTCCTCCTCCTCCAGAACTTCGCTTTGCTAAAGTGTAGTGGTTTCAGGCCCAGATTGATATGTCCGAGGGTCTGCACCCTTAAGACTGCATAGATAAATAAATATCCAGTGGTTACTCGGTTGTTACGGTGTTCCCTGCTCATTCAGAGGCATGTGTACTGGAGATTGTGACCTCTAATATAGGATCTATCAACATTGTAGACATTTTATGATAATGTGGATGTTTTGAACATATTGCCAGGTGCCTGAGTGTTCCAAACATTGGTGTACCCTAATATAGACTCATGCAGGGTGTGTAGCTCCAGTCAGTCTGTAAGTCAGCAAGTATCAGATATGGATAATCATGTACTAAATATATATGGCATTATGGGTGCCAATGAATGGTATGGCCACAATTGCAGCACTGCACCCCATTTATTTAAATTAATCAGCATCATAAAAGACAAGGGACATAAAGACAATAAGAGGTTCTATAAATACATTAGGAGAAAGATGAAAGAATAGAAAATGCAGGTCCACTATTTTGCAGGGAAGGAAGGCTAATAACGGCTGACATCAAGAAGGCTGAGGTGTTTATTGACCATTCTGCTTCAGTCTTCACTAAAAGGTAAATTGTGACCAGATACTTAACCCGATAAATATTAACAAGAAGCGGGAAGGGAAGCAAGCAAAGATAGGGAAAGAACAGATTAAAGAGTATTTAGAAAGGGTACATGTATTCAAATTCTCGGCCAATGGGAGCTGTAGAGCCAGCACTCAGGGCGGGCTGGGGGCAGAGCACAGAGCTGCCTAGCCACACCTCCGCCTGGGAGCTGCAGGGACATGTGGCTGCTTGCGCGGTGCCGCCCAAGGTGAACGCCACCTGGATTTGGCACCCCGGAGCCCCTCCCGTGCCCCAACCTCTTGCCCCGAGCCCACTCCCGCACCCAAACTCCCTCCCAGAGCTTGCACCCTGCACCGCGGCCCGCACGCCAAACCTCTCATGGGCCTTTCTCCGCCTAGGAGCAGCAGGGACATGTCACCGCTTCCAGGGAGCCATGCGGAGCCAGGTAGGAAGCCTGCTGGCCCTGCGCCAACCAGACTATAAACTGGACTTTCAATGAAGAAGTATAGAAGTTTCTGGTTGGTAAAGTGCCAGATAGCACAGCTTTTACTGTATAAGGATTGTTAAGCACTGGAACTGGCTTCCAAGGGAGGCTGTGGTATCTCTGTCACTGGATAGTTTTAAGAACAGACTAGACAAACACCTCTTAGGGATGGTCTAGGTATATTTGGTCCTGCCTTAGTACAGGGGGCTGGACTAGATGACCTCCTGAGGTCCTTTTCAAGCCTACATTTCTAAGAGTCTATTATATGGGTATCATGCAAACATATCTGCTGATTGCTGTGCCTGTGTCTCGGCATACAATTTTGGTGATGCTTGGACGTTGAGATGGAACTTGTGGGAGGTTCCCTACTGATATCTTATTCTTTTTTTATCTCAGCCACAAAACAGGGCTCGTTCAAACATACTTCATGCTAGCTGGTGCAAGCATCTCTCATGTTGTAGAATTAGGCATGCCAAAATTTTGATGTCATTTTAGCTGACATTTGGGGGCCTATTCCTCCTTGCCAGTGCTACACCTGTTTGTGGTCCGTATTTCTCATGCTTCATAATTTTTGATATTATTGGTTGTCATGCAGATGCTGTACTCTACATCAGTGGTTTTCAAAGCCGGTCCGCCGCTTGTTCAGGGAAAGCCCCTGGTTTGTTTACCTGCCGCGTCTGCAGGTGCGGACGATCACCACTCCCACTGGCCGCGGTTCACAGCTCCAGGCCAATGGGGACTGCAGAAAGCGGCGCGGGCCAAGGGATGTGCTGGCCGCCCTTCCTGCAGCCCCCATTGGCCTGGAGCGGCGAACCGCGGCCAGTGGGAGCTGCAATCGGCCAAATCTGAGGATGCAACAGGTAAACAAACCAGAGTGGCCCACCAGGGGCTTTCCCTGAACAAGCAGCGGACTGGCTTTGAGAACCACTGCTCTACATTGACCAAGGTCAACAAAGTCCAACTCATGCTGTTCCATAAAATTGTTTATGAAAAACAGGAAAAGTTGGAGATCAACAGACTGGATTGTTTAAGTAAAAAGAACTGTGATAAAGGGACTTTAAGGCTTCTGATAAAGTCACAGGTTGATATGACAGCAAGCTGAAAAATTCAAGAAATGGGAGGAAATATTTATAGTTGAAATCACCAATTTCTATTGGTTAATGCTAACAGGATACGATTGACACCTGTTCTTGGACAGTGTTTATCTAGGGGTCACTGAAAGGAAGTGTGGGGGAGGAATACATTTTTATCACCTCTACTATCTCCTGGGAACCCTTGGATCCACCATGACACTGTTGGGCCTGCATTGTCCTGATCCTAAAAGTCATCCTGACCAGATCAGTCCAGAGAGGGGGAACCGATGACATCACCACCTGTACAAACTTTGCCTAAATTCTGAACACCAGCTGGCATGAGAGACTTGGATTCCTAATGTCATGCCTTCCTTCCTTCATGTGTCCTTTTCCTTCCTTACCTTATTTCTCTTTTTACTCTCTCTTTTTTGCCCTCTGTTTAATAAGGGTCAGGCTTAGTAGACCAAGACTGCATCTTTTGCAACAATTCTGTGAACCCATGACCAGTAAGGCAGCTAAAAAACATGACCTAAAGAGCCGAATATTGGTGCAAGTTTGCCAGGTCTCAGAGAAGCTGATAGAGCTGTGTGCTGTGCCAGTGTTTCTCCAGCATGAGGTTGCAAGTGAGAAGTAGCACCAGAGACAGAAGCTGTGTTTTCTATCTTTTCTGCTCTTTTCTGTTTCCTTCTGTGTGTATTTGTTTTGTTTTGTCCTTAAAGGATTGGACTTCAATAACTTTAGATGTAGCTCCAGCCCATCTCAACTACCTACTTCTGTTTTCCCCAGAAAGGACAGTTTTTACCATCTTTAATATCATCTAAAAGACTGTAAAACAGGATTTTTATTATCCCCCCTTACAAAAACGCTCTACCTCTAAAGGGAAAGGGAATAAGGGATATTGTTACACTGAAAGCCTTATTTTACTTTACATTTCTAAAGCTTTAATTACTTTTCCTTCTTTTTCTTTATCTCTAAGATAAGGTTAACTATTTGTAATGTTGGTTGTTAGAATGGGAGTCACCAGCCATAACTTGAAATGAAACCCCGGACTACACTTCATTATTAAAAGTTGTAATAGTGAAACAGAGTTTTATTTACATCTTCTCCATGCTCATGCTTGAACCCCCCTTTTAAACACAAAATTTCTAATTCAGCCTGGCCTCTGATGCCACATTAAGCCTGAACATTTGTGCCTGCAATTTGCATGACATCCCTGCATTGTTTTTAGGATGTAACTTTTGTAACTTTTCCCCCCTCAAGTTTAACCTTTCTGCAAAGGATTTGCTAATCAATATGCAAACACATGTCCCCAACCTGGTAATGCTCTTCTTTGTCTTAAAATATAGCTTCTACTATTATTGGGGCCTTTCTTCTACCCATAAGAGCCTAAACTATCTTATAACAGCAGCTTATTCAAAAACATTGCTTTATTTTGCATATCATTTTCCAGAGGTTGGTTGCATGCTGTTTCAACACTTCTATTAACATATTATTTTATAGCACTGTGAGCTGCCTTAAAATGCTAATAAAATTAAATTCTAGTTTATAGTCTTTTTTTTTTAAATTGATCAATTTTTCTAAGTATTTTCCAAAAGCAGTGACAACAAAGGAGATTTGTAACAAAAAAAGAATGGGCAAAATTCATCTTTCACATAAGTTCACCACAGTTAGAAGAGATATCCCTGGGCTGATACTATATCTAAACTTTTACAGTAGTATGTATTTGTATTATGGAGGTGCCTAGAGATCCCAACAGAGATAAGGGCCCCATGGTGCTAGCCATTGTACAAACACATAGAAAGAGGCAATTTCTACCCCAAAGATGTTACACCCTAAACAGATCAGCTAGATAAAAGGTGGGAAGAGAAAGGATATACCCAAAGTCATAGAGTGGATCAGTGGCAGAACCAAGACTAAAACCCATGTTGCTGATGCCACTCTATGTTTAGGACATAAGGTCTTTTCAGGGATTCCAGATTGTCCTCAAATTTTCAGTCTATTTTTCATTTTGTACTCCACTCTCTCATAGGTTTGTATTATGACACTTCCCCACCTATTCTCTTGTTGGTGGCCCTCTGGGATTTCCACTTCTGGGTAATGCAAAGTTGGTCACAGGAAAATAATACATGAAGTAATTTTGTCATGTGATCAACTCACTAATTATCTAAATCATCCTGCACACTGCCTAACAAACAAGTTATGCAGCTAATTGCAAGGAATCTTTGTTCCCATACAGTATTTATTATTTGAATGATCTCTTTTATAGTCATTTGTTTTTCTGTTCTCCCTTATGTAAGAAATAGTTCATCTGTTATCACTGTCCAGCAGTTGTGACACATCTTGGTTTCAGTGCATGGGAATATAAGTAAACATGAAGTACTGGACTTGGTATTCCTCATTTCTTCTGTTATTGCTAGAAATGTGTTCATTATCCTCCCTTCCTAAAGTCACATTCAGAGCGGTCTCCCAGATTCCCTCAGAGGGAGTAAGCTTGTGATGGGTTGTATTTACTCTCTTAGAAAGCTGTACGTCTGAGTAATTGAGGTTTTACTTGTTTAGCGTGCTGAGCAGACATGTTTCTGAGGTGCTTATTTTCCTCAGCTCAGTTCTTTCCTCAGATAAACCCATGTTACCCCACTCAAGGGAGGCAATGTCCTTTTGAAAATAACTTAAAGGGTCACTCCCAGTCACTAACTGGATCTTAAAGCTTTTCTCCCCTGGTGGAGCCTATGAGAGTATATAGCTGTATCCCCTGAATGGGGGTAAGCCCCTTCTTCAGTACAGTTACCCTGTTGGCATGGGTGTGTACATACAAATTCCAGTCCTAAGAGTGTTGCACAGGTATAACTGAGGTCAGGTTCATGCCTAATATCTTAATGGAAGGTCTGTTCTTTGTTCTATTCTGAGCTTCTATCTCCATGGAGATATGTTTTCAATGCATGCATCTCTGAATGACTTTTCACTTCTTTGTCTTCATGGAGATATGAGACATGAAGGCCAGCTTGTCTTGAAAAGTTTTGCATGCTGACATTGTTCCAATGAATACAAACATTTCTTGATATTTTGTAAGCTGTCGTATCAGATGAGTCAGCAGGGAGTATCCTTAAACTGTATAGTCATACCTATAAACAAGAGGTTTGATTCACAGATGTCTTAGCCAGACTGGGTGTGGTATCACTGAAGCGATTCTAAAAAAACTTGGAACAGACTGGTGAGAATGTAATTCTATGAAAAGCCATTTTCACATATTTTTTTTCAGTCTGAAGGCAGAATGATGCTTTAGTCATGGAACTCATTATTCTTGATTTTAAGGCCTCAGGGTCTACTTTCCACCTGACATCATCATAAAGAAATCTGCTGGGTCATTTCTTTGGGGAAATAAAAGCTGGTTTAGCTTTGAAAGAGAATTTTTCCATTATACTTCAGCACAGTTTACACTTATTTAATATTTTATCCTGCACATTTTTCATATTTCGATAGCCCTTTCCATTTTGTGGTCTTTGGAGATGAGATCTGCACACAGTGCCTCATAAGAAACAATAGGTTGACTTTACATGAACCTCTGTACCACTTATATAAAAGGATCTGTATCTAAAAACATTAATATGGCATTATATAATGCTAGTAAAACTTCCCAAGTCTTAACTGAACCAGTGTAAAGTTAGTGATAAAATAATTCGTAGTACATAGTGGGCCATATTCTCTTTTTGTGACAAGATGAAGGACTGAGGAGAGGGCTACTTTAATTTAGCATAGCTGGCTGATTCCCTGAAGGATCACAGGTCAGCTGAGAAGGGGCACAGTGGCGCTCCAGTCAACACATTCTCAGACCAGAAGAGTGGGACAGCTGATAAAGGAGCAGGCTCTGCTGGCACATTCAGCATTCCCATCTGCTGAGGGAATTCTCACTTTGTCACTTGCAGCCAAATTACCTGGATGGACATGGAGCTGAAAATCTGGCCTATTGTCTCTCCTTAATCCCTGAAGTCACTAGTTAGTTTCACCAGAAGCTTCCAGGCTTCTTTGGCTTAGTTTCTACTCAGGTAAAAACCTCACCCTGGTACATCTGACTGATAGTCATAGAAAATATTTGCCAGACAATATTTTAATTATGGATATTAAAATCCTACATACACACAAGATTGTCTGTCTGTTATAACCCAATAGTTTTATGCCTAATATGATACAATGTTTTTTAGCATCCTAATGCCTAGCTCACTTTGACAATGACATGTAGCTGACATATTCCTTATCTATAAAAAGTGATGCATGATATTGTTGTGAATTTATTCAAAAAAGCCATTCCCACAGGATAGTCCAGTTGTGGCTAATAAATCAACAAGATACTAAAAAACTTCTCAGACCATCTAAGCCAAGGCAGCTCAAATCTAGCAAAATAAGACCCCCACCTCGAACTATGCACCTGCACACATGCCTTACAAATAAAACTAAGTAATAAATGGCATTTGATAGCTTGCACCTTAAACTCAAGGGTTACCCTAAATAAATATTGTCCTTCCCTTAGGCTTGCTATACTGAACTTGAAAGTCAAGACAAATCAGCCTAAATTACAGAAACACCAAGGCAGACTCTCATAAGAACCTGGCATACACTCCTAAAGAAAGGTTTCAGAGTAGCAGCCGTGTTAGTCTGTATCCGCAAAAAGAAGAACAGGAGGACTTGTGGCACCTTAGAGACTAACAAATTTATTAGAGCATAAGCTTTCGTGGACTATAGCCCACTTCTTATTCTCCATGTAAGAAGAATATTAAACTAGTTGAACTGGTCGCATGCACTACCTTAAGCGTGCTCTAGAACCTCTTCTATCAACAACAGTGATACAATAGCTGGATTTCACTTTGCACTTGCATGCAGAATCAGAATAAAAAGAAGTACTGCTGATCAGCAGTGTGACTTCAAATTGGCATTTGGATGCTTTTCTTTTTTAAAAAATTAGACTGAAAACTTTTTTCTAGAAATTGTTACTGCCGTGCTGGAACAGGTTTCTGGCACAGTGCTCAGGGGAATGGAATCAAATAACAACGTGCAATAAGAGCAAGTCAAGGCTTCCAAAAGCGACTAATGATTTGGGGTCCCTCAGTATTTAGGCACTCAACTTGAAATATTTTAAAGGGCTTTATTTGCAGCATTTATTGTTCAGTCCTTTCTGAAAACCATCTCCCCTTATGGTGTCTTTTATTGAGTTCCCAAATATTTATGTGCCTGAAATCACTAGTCACTTTTGAAAGCCTTGGCTACAATAAGCAAAACTACAACCAGAAGGAAATGTTTCACTGAAGAAAGAAAAGGGAAAAAAAAGTTTTATGTTGCTGAAACAAGTTCTTATTTCTTTTAGCTGGAATCAACAGCGCATACACTATTTATCTGTGCACACCTCTTTAGTAGGAATGTGTACTATATTATGCTGTCAAGCTTTGCCTCTGGCCTAGAACAAGTATTTCAGTTGCCTGTTCAATTAATAGCAGCCACTTCCTCAGTGGGGCAAAACAGAAAGCTGCTTCAAATATGCAGAAGGGGTTTGTTTGTTTGTTTTGTGGGGGAAGCTTGTTTGTAGATTTTTGTGCAAATGATACTATTTGCAAGCATGCCAGTTGCATAGCCCTGGAGACCGAATTCCTCCATCACTGCAGGTGCAGCACAGAGAGCCCCATGCCAATTCACAAGTCTGACTCAAATGATCCTTCTTTGGGAGTGATGCCATTTCTAGGCGTAATTCAGTTTCTATAACCATTTACTCCTTGGCCTCTCTGCTAAGGTTGCCAATAAGGAAGTCTTGAAATAGGGCTTATTATAGTGGTACTTGTTATTTGGAAGCCTCTCTGCTGGGAAATGGACTAACAGCAAGTACATGTTGTGTAATTTACCATCTGGCTGGATGGAGTGGATGAGACACAATCTCTTCCCTAGCTCCCCAGCTGTGCAGAGAAATGCATGTGCTGCACCATCCCTTTAGATGGTACAGCCTGCTGCTGCCCCTCCGCACTCCTAAACCAGCTCCCTTGGTTGGGCCTCATGTGGAGGGACCAGGGGTCTGCCACCTGTCTGTGCCCTTTGGGTGCCATGCGCCTTCAGTGATGGTTAGAGGGGTATCCCTGTGCTCTCCGAACATTTTTTCTATTTCTTCATTTAAAAGAAGATAAAGGAAATTGAAGAAAAATATCAAATAACTCTACAGATTGGAGCCAACCCTTCAAAAGTCAAGCTTGTCAGGGCAACTTTTTAAAAAATTCATTTCTGTGGCAGGTTTTTTATAGCAATACAACATAATTAAACACACTAAATGAAGGGCAAACTTAAAAGCTGCCACATAACTTGATATTTCACTGACTCATGCACTAACTTCCTTAGCCTAGAATCTTGAAATTCACAGTTATGTCCTGCGCAAGTGCTACAAATACCATACCTTGCCAATCCTGGAAGAGATCAGCAGAGCACAAATGCTTACTTCTGTCTGATGAGTCCTAGAAATTATGCCCAACCTATTCAAGTAAATCTGGGTCCAAGTTTCATAAGTAGTTTAACCAAGTGGCTAGGCAGGTGGATTTGACTTATTTTTACTTGAACTGGAGGCAGTTCTTTCTTTTTCTATCCTGAAGGTCATAATGCATAGACATGAGAACATAACATCTCTGCAGATTAAGATATGGAAAATGGAGGAAAAATGCAAGAGTGCTTACCAGTTAGCAGGGAAGAGAATGGAACATGCAGAAGCTACCTGCAAAATGGCCCCTTTAGGCCTATTCCTTTTTGGCTCTGCAAAATTTAAAGAGCCAGGCCACAGAGAAAAAAGTTCTTATAAAAGGACTACTAAGTACTAGGGAGAATTAGATGGTGCAAGGTAGTCACAAAAGAAGGTTCATTGTGTTGTATTCTTCCACCGTAGAACAAGTAACCAAAAGACCCAATCTACTAGAGTTTAATGCCAAGAGATACTGAGTACCCTCAATTCCCATTTGAACATGTACAGGACCTTATTTATTAGTGCATAAAACTGAGTTGATCTGAGCAGTATTTGTGGATTAAGCCATGAGTTGGCCTCAGAAACTGGTGATTATTGGGTACCCTAAATACACTGGAAAAAGCTTTTCTCTGAGTACATTTATTGCATAAGTGGAGATTTCCTACAGCTGAACTTGCTTAGTGGAAGCGAAAGTTTTATAAAGCTTGAAATACCCTGACATGATCTTTTTTCTCTGGTGGAGGTAACCCAGCAGGAAAGAAAAGATTTCTAAGAATAGCATAAGTGACAAATATTGATCTCACATTACATATTGGCAGAGGTGTTTCTGAGCAGAATCACGCTCTTTGACATAAAGTTTAGCAATCTTTCTTGAACTACAGATAAAATCACCATGGAACAAGCAAGACCCAAGGCTATTTTTGTAGTGCACAGGTACATGAAAAAGCTAAGTAACAGACAGATTCCGTCATTAACACCCTTACAGGGGAGCCAAGTGAGGTATCTAGTGAAGTTAATGAGAATTTTTCCATTGACCTCAATGGGAGCGTTTATTAATTAATTAATTATAATTAGTCTCTATTTGTATTACAGTAGTACCAAGAGGACCCAACCAAGATTGGGACCCCATGATGTTAGGCACTATCAAACACAGAAAAGAGTCCCTGCCCCAGTTTACAGTCTAAATAGACAAGCTGGACAAACCCCATTTTACAGATGAGTAACTGAGGCACAAAAAGGATTCATGAGCCAGATTTAAAAATAATATTTCAGTGCCTAAAGCGGCAGATAGGCTTCTCGTGGGATTTTCAATAGCCCCTAGGCATCTAACTGCTATTGAAATCAGTGGGAGTTAGGCGCTTAGAGACATTTGAAAATTTCTCGAGGCATGTATTTGTATCTTTAGGCACTAAAATACCTTCAGAAATCTGGCCCTAAGTGACTTGCCTAAGGCCAGACAGGAAGCCTGTGGCACACCTGGGAACTGAATTCAGATCTCCTGAGTGCCAAACCTTAATGAAAATATCCCTCCTGAGGAGAAGGGTTAGGCTTTTACTGTGTGTAACTCAGGATGGAATTTATCCCCAAACTCTTTCAGTTCACACCAGTGTAACAGCTGGCAGCTCTAATATTAGCTGAAACTAGTGAATATGTGTTAATTGCACTTCACAGGAAGTAGAATCAAGATCCTTCACAGAGTATTGCTTTTACTTCAGTATTCATCTATAATTATATCTCCATCTTTAAAGGCAATATGCATCAGCTTCATGAAAAAACAAGTGATTTGAAAGAGCATATAATCAGGTTCCTATTTTCTATAGCTTTGCCTATGATAATCGCCAGTTTTATGCCTACATTATAATCACATAGAAAACATATAATTAATTTGCTTTTAATGTTCCATTTTCTGTAATGGATTGCTGGATTAAACCTCAGATCAAACTTCACATACTTAATTTTGAAGGCTGGATAAGGGACATCTGAAAGACCTGAATTGTTTAATGGTGGGTATATAATCCCAGGACATGTTTCTACTTTGTTGGGTCTTTTAAAAATAGATGTTCTTGTATGTATTGTGAATTATGTTTGGATCTTACAACAGTTTAGGGATCAATAACAACCTATAAATCTCAAACATATAAATCACATTGCTAATCACTGAACAGAGTTGTTTGTTGTGGTTTCCTTAAAACTGCTGTCATGTTAAAACACAAATACTAGTGTGCAAATGTGGTAATGGTCATAATGTCAGTAGAGTTATCTTGTCTGAGTTACTATTGAACTAGTACCCCAGCATAGAAATGAGTTGCTGTAGAGCATTTCTTTAGAAACTGTAAAACTAAACTCTTAGTTATTCTTGGGATCATAATCTATACTGGTTGTGTGTGTAGAACTCTCATTGGACAGGGGAACAATATGGAGCATGATCATTAAAGCATCCACAGTGTTCTTTGCAGGAATAAGGCTATTAGTTACCCTAGGTGTCAAGTCCAAATTTCAGTTTCAGAAATTACATTCTAGCTACCTAAAACTCCACTCTAGTTTCAACAGGACACATACTAATCACTCTCCCTCCTTAAAGTGTGCTACTACTCTGAAAAGTGACTCTAAAAGTATCATTAAGGTAGGAATTTGTATTTATTCTTTCTGTGCCTTTCAATAACAAACTTTCTCACTTTACAAGAAGCTGTTTATCTATCTGCCAACAATAGATATCAACCATTGAATCTGAAAGTCAAACTGTGTTCTTTCAAGCTCATGGAGCACCACCAGTAGCAAAGATTTTGGAACTGGAATTGTCTAACTATTTTGCTTGATGGTTCATGAGACTAAAGAGAATCCAGCTCGCACAAAGCTCTATTTGATTTTCTGTGCTGTGATTTTCTATTTGATTTTCTGTGCTAAAAGACATTAAAAAAAATTAAAGCAGGCGTGACTGTAAATACTGGCAGGGAGCAGATTGATCTGTTGAGGGATTATCATACTTACATAGCTTTCTGGCTGTAACTGCACTTCAGGTTGTTGTGTGATGTTAAAGGTGAGGCATGAGGCTCCCATTTTGCAAAATAAATGTACATGGATTGATGTGCCCCATTGACTTGAACGGGGGCTCTGCATGGGTGAACTTAGCTCAGAAATACCTTATATTTTACAGGATTGGGGTTTTCTATTTTCTCAAAATAGATCTCTTTTGTAAGTGTTTGAGCTTGGGCTTATTTCCTTTAAAAATAACAATAAATAAGTCAATATTCAGTACAAAATACTAGCCTATACTTTCCATTTGTCATCTGTAATCTTATTTAGCTACATCAAAGTGCTATACATTTGGTCTGTTGTTCACAGAAAATTAAAAATGCCACTTTGGTTGCCTCAGGCAGCTGGGGAGACTAATATTTTCTCCTCTGTGATTTTTTCCCTTTAATTAAGAGATCTACAGAAGTGTGTTAAAGTAGAGAGAGATAAATAGTCTGACCCATATATTTTCCTCAAATTACATTCTCAGGATTTCTAGGGGATTTGTGGCATTCACCACTCTGTTGAGAGGGGGAAAAACATTTAGTTACTCACAAAAGAAAATAGTGACATGTGTTCTACGGGCCACTTCTTAACACTTTGAAGCACTAAAGCAGATGTGGGGAAAGAATCGTGGTGAGATTGGAGATCTATTTTGAGAAAGTGTAATCATTGACTTCTGTCCTAATTTAAGCTATTTGTTAAATATTTATTACTCAGACTTTCTCAGAAACACATCCGTGATATTAACTGTGAATTTACACCAGAAAAGAATGTGGCCCCAAGAGCTGTCTTACAACCAAAGTATTGCATGTAACCAGCCTATAGAGAGAAGCCCAATTTGGATAACTGGAATCTCTGGCATAGTTAACTGGAATCTTTGTATGAGGAATGTGAAACATTTTTCAAAAGCAGTTAAGTAATTTAGAGCCAGTTTTTTTACAGGTATTTAGATACCTAGGAACCTAGTAGGAATTTCGAAAGTACCGTACTTAAGTGTCTAAATCCTAGTTAGGAGCATAGGTGTTCAAAAGACTCCACAAGATGTCCACCTGCATACTTAGGCACCTAAATACCCTGAAAATTCTGGCCCTTTAGTGACCTTGAAAATGGGATTTAGGCTACTGAGTCACTTAGGCACTTTTGAACTTTTTACCCCAGATACGTGAATGAGAGTTTTTAAATTCCTGCTGCTCATTCTTTTTTTTTTTATCAATACCACACATTTTTAGGACTTCCCCACACTTAATTAAAATATAAAGCAAGCGCCATACGTTTGGATTTTGTCTCTTATCTTTCTTCATGTGATTGTGTGCCCCAGTAAATGTAAATCAGTTGACTAGAGTGGATTTATACTGCCAAACACCACCTTAATTTACTACTAAACTCTCAAGATTCTTAGATCTAACGTGTTATAAACAATTGATCTGAAAATAATTCAACCAAATTATTGGCTTTACCTTTTGTAGTGAATGAAATATTGGCTGTTAATCCCACAATTAAAGGCAGTGAGTTCATCTCTGAGTAAAAAGTCCTTCATTTGGAATTTTATAATACTTTTGAGTATGATTGATGTCTTTAGGACTGATGAGGCTGAATCTATATGTGCTCTCCTAGCCAGGCCAAACACAGGAAATGTGCTGAAGCCTGTCTCTATGGAACTTTGACATTACTCAGAGAAAGGCTGTCCTGATGCAGAGCTTGTTTTAAAAAACTCTCAGGGCCAAATGCAGTAGTGAAGTAAATTGTGGTACAAACTATATGTTTGATATAAGTGGGTTAGAAGGTGGGTCTAAGCAGCCCATAAGTGGTACATTAGTGTGACTTATACCATGTGGATTTCAAAGGGTGGGTAAAAAAAGTGCACAAAATAGGAGAGAGGGCTATCAGGAAAAGCAATGATCAGGAGTGTGTAAGATACAGCATTTCCTTCTACCTTATCTTTTACTCTACTGTCCATTGCTTTATCTGGTACATCCTCACCTTCTGCTTCCTTGTCTTATCTGTGAAATTGCAGTGAAGAAGGGGCTAGGCAAAGCAGAAAGTCTGTCAGTAATCCCATATAGCGTTCATATTTCATTACTCCAAGTGGTATTATTACTCTGAATCTGTACATTGTGGGTGGTAAAACTTTACCATCCTCAAGTTAAAAAAAGAAGTCAGACTGTAGAATCTGTAGCGCTTTATTTGGAAATGCACACCTCTCTCAGATAAAGTTTAATCGGTCCCAACAAATTGAACAGAACATTCCTTTAGATCCAAGATTTGTTATGCTGGGCTGGCTGGTGACCTCAAGTTTCAAAGTACAGAGAGAGAGAGACAGCTCCATTCCAGGCCACTTGACTGAATGTATTGAGGAATTTTTGTACCTAGAAGAATTATGTTTAATTTTCAACTGAGAACTGGAGACTTCAGTGCCAAGCGTCCAGTATTTTGAACTCTCTGAAACAAAAGAGGAAAAAATTAGATGATTGTATTCATTTTCTTTTTAAAGTACTGCTCAGTGACTGCTTTTAATTTTTGCTGTCTGCATAATGCCAGTTTATCCATGCTCATACATGTATTTATATTGCCTGATAAATTCTGTGGAGTTGCATCTCAAACTGAATTTATCCCTACTCTGGGGTAGAGTAACTTTTTCTTTGTGATTATGAATAAAGAGACTGATAACAGTCAGTACTCTTATCCTCCTGATTTTTTCCCCCTTTCTCTTCTTTGTGACCCAACCCACCCTTCTCACCCAAAACATTTGTAATGCTATAAAAATGACAGAGAAAAGGGGCATGAATCTTTGTGGCTTCTTTACTGCACTTGCCTGACAGACATGTTACTGGAGTCAGCCAAGCCTGTACATCCTTGTAGCTACTCTTGATCACTTTAAGGTTTATTCAGTTGGGGAAGAACGGACAGTCAGGATTGAGTTCCTGCGTGTGCTTACTGTTGGTTCTTTGACAGTATGACAAACCAAAATTACCATCTATGGGCTGGATCCTCCGCTGGTGTAAATTACTAGTTCCATTGGCCTGAGTGGAAACACCCTGAATTACACCAGTTGAAAACTGACCCATGGTCAGGTAGTGAGATGTTCTGACCTTGGGAAAGCACAATGAAAGTAGCTGTTTCTGGTGGGCTTGGAACAGACTGCTGTATAAAAATAGTAAAGATTACCCCTATATTGCCATTGAACATTCAACACGTATAGGCAGTTAACACAATGATAACACTACACTTAGAATGGAAAATAAGTCGGTATTTCAAATACACAGTGTGGTAACTGTCAGTGATTTTTTGAGACTTATATGGAAACACTTATATACCTATACAGAGGCCTGTTTTCAAAATGGACTAGTGATTTTGGATGGATCCATTTTGAGTCTCCTTAACAGGGCTTGATTTTCAGAGGGCAAGCGTTCAGCAATTTCTGAAAATTTGGCTCCAGCTCAGGCAGTCAAAAACTTAGGCAACCCATATCACTGGTAATCTTTGACATTTTAAAATTTGAAGGTTCAGGTCACTGGCAGGAGCCTGAGGACTGGGAGTCAGGAGACCTTAGTTATATCCTCAGCTTTACTATCAGCTCACTATGAAATCTTGGATGAGTGACACAAGACCTCTGTGCCTCAGTTTCTTCAATTTGTCAAGTGGAGGTAATAATGTGTATTCACCTATGCAGAATTCTCTGAGATCTAAGCACTTTTATAGCAGATTTCATTCTATGTATTTTTTTAACAGTACATACTGAATCAAAAAATGACACTTTACACTTTTTGCTGATGAATAGCATCACATTGCTTAATCTCAAACAAATCAATCATTTATATCATAAATTAAATCTTGATTTTGTTTAGTTATATAGGCAAGGCTTGTTCGTCAAGTCAGTTGAGACTTTAATAGGATTAATTATTATTTATACTATTTTTTGAGCTCCCACATACATGCTAGGCACCTTAGAGAAAGAAGTTGAAAACAGTCCCCCGCCCTGAAGAACTTACTGTCTAAGTTTAGATTTGACACAAGTGAGGGAAATAAACAAAGAGGGGAAAGGGAAGAAGTGGGACCCAGGAGTGTAATCCTGACATTAGGTGGTTACTCAGTTACAGCATGAGCACATCTTACTTAGTAGGTTAAATCTTTATGCTCTTTTATTTATATTTCTGTATATGGGGACATTGTGTGATTTTATGTATATGTATGTCTATCTGAACATGTGCGTGTACACACACACACACATATCCCATAACCAAATAATCACCCGATCTTACTTCTATAACTCTTGTCCTCTTTTTCTTTCCTCTCTTTTTGTTCATTTCCTTACTAAGTTTAAATGTAGACTGTAATCTCTTTAGCACTTATTTTCCCTACTTATTTCTCTAAAGCACCTAGCACATATTTGGATATTGAAAATCAATTCTTCATGAGACATTAAGTTTGAAGTCTATGCTTATGCACAGAGGACTGTGTGAAGACACTTCTTGTAAGCAATCTGATAGAAGTGAGTTTTTAGGAAGCATTTAAATGGGGAGAGCTTAAATGCTAGGCAAATAGATTTTGAAAGGGGCAGCATGGAATAGCTGTGTTAGAAGGAAGAAAAGAGGATATCAATTATCATTAACAAAGCAGAAGTAATATGAAAGGAAACAAAGCTGGAGATGTATGTAGAAGCAGAGTGATATAAGACCTTGAAATTAAGCACAGAAAGTTGACATAATTGACCCGATCCTTGTAACCTTATTATCTTCTTTATTGCTACCTCTATTTTACTATTGATATTCTACGGGGAAATGATTTAAGTTTTCATCCTCCAATTCCCAGTCCAAGGGTAGACTGCTGATCCTGTATGAGGCCCCATGGAAATCAGTGAGGCTCTATGAAGGCATAGCATGCACTAAATTGTAGGGTTAGAGCTTTCATTACCAACATTTGTTGCTTGACTTGTTTTATGTCAGTACATTTTTTAAAATTAAAAAAAATGATGAAGATATTTAAAACTAGAAATATTAATAGTAGTATGAAATCAATGTAAATAAAGGTGTCAGAGAAACTAAGCTTTAAAAGAAGCATTTTATTTGGTAAAAAATAATAAAAGTAATAAATTATTTCATGACAAATTTTGGTTTGCATTTGTACATATACAGTATATGCATGGCATTAACTACTATGTAATGTAAGTATTTCCACTGAGAAACCAGAGTTTACATAATGAATAACAGTGCAAAACTAAATCCAGACTAGAAACAGGCATATTAATCTGGCATGCCCAAAACCTAGCTTCATGGAATTCCCTGGTGCTTTCAAAACTTTTGTAAATTCTGTTTTCTCCTTTGCAATCAAGAATACCAATTCTGGATGCTTGTATATGTGTATAATATCCTGTCTATTTCCTTTGCATCATCTAGATTACACAAAGCAGAAGCAATAGCTACCATTTACATGGGGTTTGGAAGGGGCAATAAAATCCAGATCTGGCTACAGCTTGGCTGTGTGAAATTCAGACATTGCTCTAAGTAAATAAAAAAACATATATTTAGATTAACAATTGATTGGAATATGTGATTTGATGCCCAAGTAGTATTATGAGTCTTTAGACCATGATAAAGGAAAGCACTTAAGCACATGCTTAATTTTATACTTTAACTTCATGCTAGGACTACTTGAGTGCTTAAAGATAAGCACATGCTTAAATGCTTTGCTAAATTGGGTTCTAAAAGCTTGATACAAAGGCCATTAAAATCAGTGGGAAACAATCAGGTTTTTGAGCTCTTTGACTGCTAGATGAGGCAAGAACAGGCATTGTAGAACAGACACTTAAATGCACTATGTTCACATGCAAATATTTGGTGTTTTACATCCAGTCTATACTTAAATCAGTAAAGAAAATAAAATGTTGGTAGTGGTATCCTGTCGGTATTTTAATTGCAGACTCGCACAGGAAGGTTTTTTCCTGGCCTATGTTACACTCTCTGTACTCTACTTGTAGAGAAAAAATGTCAGGTGAGCAGTCCATTCTCTCCCTCCCCACCACACAATTTTCTCAACCATACTCATCTAGAGAGACAATTGGCAAACAAATGTATATTACGTGCATTTTATTGGAAATGTTTATATGTTCTTTCTCTTGACTTAGCAATCTGCCTTTGATAGAAGAAATAGTAATTTTCCAAAAATTGTAACAAACTATATCTCATGAGATTTACTACATGTATGTACACACACAGGGAACTGCAACTTTTAGCACCTGCCATGGTAGCCCCAAAAGGAAATATATGAACATTTTATGGTGGTATGCTGGAGAGCTGCCTAGGGCAGGAGAATGCAAATGAATGAGCTTCCATTGCTTACAAATCCTGACTTACAGGGCCATGAGCAGCTCTGCAGCTTGTATGTATTCCAGTGGAGTTCTCATAATTGGGACACCCTCCTGAAAACCTGCTGATCATAAAACATGTAATGTTAATAAAAAATGCTGCTATCTAGAGAGTAACAGGAGTCCATACTGGGCAGCCCCCTAGAGTTGTGAGGAGGCATTTTTCCGTACTGAACACTCCAGCGATGCCAGTTCAGCATGGAAAAGGCAAACTAACAGCATGTATTAGTGAAGCAATTCATATACTTTCTCAAATATCTCAGCTAAGAAGGAACTGAAAACTTTTGGTAGAGGGAAAGAGAAAGACCCAACATACAATTGAGACACAAGAGATCACCACTAACTGTAAATACCATCCCCACTATATAATAGTTATTGTTATTACATATCATTTTGATTAAAACTGTTCTTTGGGAAATGTCCTGATCCTGCCTCATAGAAGTAACTGGCAATAACCATTGTGATTTTAATGGGAACAGGAGAGGGTTCTAGGTGAAATGCAGCACGCTATAGTTCAAGGACTCCCATCACAGCCATAGGTGGGGAGGAATAAGCAGGTTTCTGACGTAGCCGATGAACAAATCAGGCATGTTTAAAAAAAAAAAAAAAGAATTAAATAGCATATCCCTTCACTGGAATTTTTGAGGAGTGCTGTTGGGAGGGAGGTATAATCAACCACTGATTATACATTTTACTTTGGTCTATGAAATTTTAAAGATAATCTGCTGTCTTAACTGCATCTGGAAATTCAGAGTTCAGCTAGGTAGGGCCTATTATCTTTGGGTCACATCTCTTTTAGGTTTCAAATGGAATGATTTTATAGACCTCTAAGGGGGTAGGATAGAGGTCTATCTGATCATGACTGATGTGGCAAAAGTAAATAAGGAAGAACCAGGGGGTCACCAAATGAAATTAATAGGCAGCAGATTTAAAACAAACAAAAGGAAGTATTTCTTCGCACAACTTACAGTCAACCTGTGGAACTCTTTTTCCAGAGGATGTTGTGAAGGCCAAGACTGTAACAGAGTTCGAAAAAGAAGTAGATAAATTCATGGAGGATAGGTCCAACAATGGCTACTAGCCAGGATGGGAAGAGATTGTGTCCCTAGCCTCTGATTGTCAGAAGCTGGGAATGGGCGAGGGATGGATCACTATATGTTAGTATAAATCAGAAATAACTCAGTGGGGTTACAGGAGTGTAGAACACTTAGATACTATGGTGCCGTGGGCCATATTTGTTCCAAGTTATACAGATAAAGCTAAATTAAGTGAGATCATAATCAGGGCCTCTCTGTCAATCCAGTAATGTGAGATTAATTCAAGACAACTTTTTCCATAATATTAACAATCACTGCATGAAAATATGGTTGCTATTTAAAAAAGTTATTTGGATGGGAGTTGCTCTCCTCAACAGCACAATATTCTTATTCAAAATCCCTCCCCCATTAAAATAAAGGAAATAACATACAGAAATCACTGGTGTGCTCATCTCAACAATCAGTTCAGGAATAGACATTAAAAATAAATGTTTGTGAATGAATTAACATTAAATATTAATCATCAGTGTCATACTCTTCTCATATGAAATGTTGTTGTAGCCATGTTGATCCAGGATATTAGAGAGACAAGGTTTCCCAGATCTAAAGAAGAGCTCCGTATAAGCTCAAAAACTTGTCTCTATCACCAAGAGAAGTTGGTCCAATAAAATATATGCTTCACCAACCTTGTCTCTCTCATACTCTTCTTATATTTACTATGCACAGTAGTGGGGTCCTGATTATCTTACTGCTTGATACAAGTAACTCTTTATTGACTTCAGTGGGAATTACTCATGTCTTAGTTAAATAAAATGGTTGGGTCCTGATCCAATGTCCATTGAAGTCACTGGCAGAACACCTGAATTTTGCAAACAGATTATCTCAATTTGAGAAATCCTTAAATTAGCACCGATTCAAATGAAAAGAGTTTGTGAATGTTTCCATACTTTAAAAAACTATTTGAATGCAAGCTGGTCAAGTGAACAGTGAGCATTCCTGTGCATGGTCCTTTGGTCCATATAGTAAATAGGAAGAAATTAGGAACAGGAGTTTATAAACAAGATAGGTGAAATCGTGGCTCCACTAATGTCAATCGGTATTTTACCACTGACTCCCAGAATTTCACCCAGTCTGTCTAAAAGGTCTTTTGTTGCTTCCATTACTTTAGTCTTTGGAAATACTTCAAGTTTTGAGTGAAATAAGTGCCTACAACTTTTCTTAACTGGACTACTTAAGTTAGAATTGCAAATTCAATTGTTAACATTTAAAGCTAGGTACTATATGGGGAACTTACAAACTTGATTGAGAAATGGTAATCCACAGACTAATTTTCTTCCTTGATGCTCCAAATTTAAAAATACAGGAAAGCACATGTTTCTAAGGATGCAGTAGGGAATATTGGCATATATGATAAAAAGTTAACTGTACATTTGAGGTTTAACTCCAATTGCAGCCTACTTTCAATAAATCTTGATGCATCAATAGTTTTTAAAATGTCACCCTACAGTTACAACCACTTCACATTGTAAACAAGTACACCACACCCTGGTGTGAGGGTCACTTTGAGGTTTGTGGTGATATGTAATTACATACAATATTCAGTACAATAAGTGAGATTCTCCATTTGTTACCCTCACAGTTCAATACAGTCTGTGTGGACAATCAGTAATATGGTAAAGTCTGTAAGAGGCTTTCAAAAATTAGTTTAAATGGCTAAGTAACATACAATTAATTAACATCTGCTTTTATTACTTTCAAGAGTACATAAATGCTGAAAAGACACAGCAGACCACTTATCCCAGTATTATTCTATTTTTAAATGATAGGTTTTTGAAAAAAATATTAGTTGGAGTTTAAATAACCTCCTCCCTCTTTTTCCACACTTATAAGATATTATTACATACTTTCTGAATGAGGGAAAGTATCTATCTCAAATTAATCTTACAGTATAAACATTATAAACATCTCATTTAAAACATCTTTTAGACACAGAACTTGTGTAATGACTGAAGTATAATAACTCTAGGTTTATTACATAAAAACATATACATCAATTCCAAAGTTCTAACCCCTTGTAAACTTTACCGGCCTGCCCATCCATCTAAGTCAGTTAAATACTTACAGTCCTGCTGCTGCCTTTGCTATTTTTCACACAGTCCTCAGACTATATAGGTGTTATTTGTTTTTGTATAGTAAGTTTCCAAACTTTTGCATAAATCCTCGAAGCTTGTTTTCATTTGGCTGTAATGGACGGTATACAGTTGAGTT
Organism: Chrysemys picta bellii; assembly: GCF_011386835.1. Lineage (NCBI taxonomy): Eukaryota > Metazoa > Chordata > Testudines > Emydidae > Chrysemys > Chrysemys picta. The sequence goes on along the minus strand of NC_088793.1, from coordinate 48,484,546 downwards.
GTAATGAGCCACCTGATTGCCCCTTGCATAGTTATTCTCTAAGGTTTTGCTTTTTGTTTCTGGGAGGTGTGTACTGCTCTTGGGTGTATTTCTTGCGGGCTGACCAGAGCTTTCCATCTTCAAGAATGGCTCAAAGCGACTATAAACACGTCTTTCACTCAAACGAGATCTTAATAACTCCTCTTTGTGCTTTGAGTTTCCAGGCTGGGATGTCATTGTGCTTACTCTTTGTGGAGGACTAGAAACAGATGCAGTTTCCTGGGTAGCATTAGTTATAGCTTCTTTCACCTCTTGGTACTGGATCTGTTCAGTATTAAATCTTGGAGTGGATGCATCTACTAGAGTTTCTAAGAACTTTTCAGGGGGGCATAAAGTAGGGCACTTTTTACTGCTTTCATCAAATGGAGGTTTTGGAGACTTTGGTGGCTTGGGAGACTTTGGTGGCTTGGGAGACTTTGGTGGGCTCAAAGTGACATCCTCTTTACTTTTATGCAAGTTGCCTTGTGAATTGGATGAGGTGGTCCTCTTTTTTCTTGGAGAGGAATCAGCCTTTGTCTCAGATATTTTTGGCTTTTGATTCTCTTCGCCTTCAGAAACCAACGTGTCAGAACTGCTGCACATTCTATAAAACACAGGACCTTTGTTTTTTGACAAGTTTTCCTTCTTGTCTTGTGTGAGATTTAGCAATGACCTCAGTTTCTGGGATCCCTTTTTCAGGAAACTTGGTGAATTCTTATTTTCTTTCTTTAAAGTACATTCTTTGCTAGGTTCCTCTTTGCTATCTTCGGCTAGAGCAGCCACAGAGATGGCCTTTGTGGTAGTGGGGCTCTTTGATTCTTCTTCAAGATTTTTCTCTTCTTGTTCTATGTGGTTGGTCACACTGTGAAAGCTTTTAGAGTTTTTTATTGTATCCTCTGGGGGCTTTAGATTTTCTGGCCGCTTAAGTCTCTGCCTAGTCAGTGTGCTGTAAACATAGCTAGACGCCTGTTTGTTGACACCATGATCCAAAGTGGACTTGGAGTTGTCAAATATAGGGAAACTTCGCCTTTTTAGTATATTTTCATTTTGGTGGTTCTTCCCATTTTCTGCCTGTCTGTTTACATAGAAGGCTGTGTACATGTAGATAGATGGGTCCTGAGTGGCATTTGGGTATAAAATAGGTTTTTTGTTTTCTGCAACCTGCATTCCAGACTTTTTTGGTTCATCTGAGTCAGGTGGGATGTTAGTGCTGACCTCTGCTGATTCTTTGTCGGTCACATTTTTCACAATCGGGATATGATTGGGCGTCCCTTTAGGTGTTTCGCTTCCCTCTGAACCAACGATAGTTGAATTTGAAGAACTTGTACAGCTGCTTACTTCCTGCTGTTCTGGCAAAGTTGGCTTAAAAGCTAATGATGACCTCAGGCGAGAATGAGAATAAAGGGCATGAGCTTTAATATTTTCTGCTGTGTCATAGCCCTCATACCTATCACCGACTGCTGATCCATTGCAATCTGCAGCAGAATCTGACTGATCATTTAAGTATGACTCAATTCGCCAGTTACGGAGAAATGATTTTGTAGTGTGTTCAAGGGTTGGCATCCTCTGCTGCAGATAGCGGATATGATTATCTGTTCCATTGAAAGACCTCCGTACAATTGAATTTCTTTCTGCAATATTTATCTTTGGCTGTGCAAACCGATCAGCAAAACTTTGTTGGGGTGCATTGCAATTGTTTGTATAGCCTCCCTTTAAAGAAGATACGATACTAAGGCTATCAGATGGCATCTTCCAAGTATTTGATACATTATTGGCCCGATTAATAGCTCGGTGTAGCAAAAAGTAAGGAGTCCTTTCTGGGTTTTCCCCAGCATAACTATGTCTCTTCCAATGCTCGTTTTGTTCACTGGGTTGATTCTGCCGAATTTTATTTTGCATGTTAAAACCTGGATGAAAGGGTAGTTTGTTGTAGGTTTGATTTCTCAAACCATATGTATCTATTTCATTCACTGCATATCTTCCTCGAGTTTTCAAGTAAATGGGATCTAGTTTGTGAATCTTGTCTTGCCTACCAAAAAGGTTTCGTTGGCTGGAAACCGAAGCTAAAGAAGACTGTGAATGCTGGCATATGCCATTCTCCCAGAGTATCCTCTGACTATTTACCCTACCTAATTCTGGGGCAAATGAACTAGGAACAGAGGAACGGGCATACAGTGTCCTAAACTCTTCATCAAAGGATTCAACCAGTTGTCCTGTGATAACTTGAACCATGCTGAGGTTGGTTTTTTCAAATGACCACATAAAGCTGAAAGCAGAACAAATTATAATTAGCAATACTCTAAAACTTTTGGACAAATGCATCATACCAGGTCTCATTATTATGAGGGCCTCCTCCCACTCTCTGATTTAGCAAGCATATTTTTTCATGCACAAATACTTATTCATGCAGTTAATTGTGAGCATGATTCATGGCACTTAGATATGGAGGGCCTGATCCAACTCCATTTGAATTCAGTGGGAGACTTACCATTGATTTCAGTGGGAGCTGCATTCTAATTGTACTTACAAACACTTTACATTTCAATGTTTCCAAATTGGGTAGATAGGTGCACATGTGCAAATAATTTCACTAGCAATTAATAGTGTATGTAAAACTGTAGGTACAATTATTTGTAGCTGCAAAATTTGGGGGGAGGGATAGCTCAGTGGTTTGAGCATTAGCCTGCTAAACCCAGGGTTATGAGTTCAATTCTTGAGGGGGCCACTTAGGGATCTGGGGCAAAATCAGTACTTGGTCCTGCTAGTGAAGGCAAGGGGCTGGACTTGATGACCTTTCAAGGTCCCTTCCAGTTCTAGGAGATGGGATATCTCCATTAGTTTATTAAAAAAATAGTTTATTAAAATTAGCCCTGCAATTCAGAGGCCGCATCTGAAAATTAGGCCCACAGTATGCATAAGTAATTTGTATTATTATATGAAAATAGTAAATTAGGAATATATGCAAAAGTCTTTCCACAGTTCTGAAGAAATAAGAGCTTGTCTACACAAACATTTACTTTGCTGCAAGCTAGGAGGTGAATCTACCCCATTCTAGCCTGCTGTGGATTAACCGTCTGTGTGTTCCCTGCTGCCATATATTAGTAGTTTGTTAACGTGCTTCAATGTAATCCAATTTCAAAGAGGACTAGATCAAAGCACATTAACAAACTTTTAATGCGATTCAGCTGTGTCTATGCAGACAGTTAGAATGGGGTAAATTCACACCCCCGCTTGCCACAACTAATTGTGTGTTGACAAGCACCATAAATCCTCAAAAATATGTACACTGGAATTGTTAAATAAATTAACTCCTCCAGTAGACCCCAAGAATTGGATAGTGAAATCTCTTCATAACATACATACATAATACTTTGATAATGGAAATTTAACTCTCCTGTAGTGTGTTCAGAATGGTTGAAGACGTACCAATCACAGCATTAATGGAGAAGGTAGCTTTACATCAGCAAAAAATGCAAAAAAAACCCACTATAAATGTTGTGTCACATGGATGCATTAATGCCATTGTGATTAACAAGTGTTACTCCTGGGGGAATTCTACATCACTGCGTTTGCACAGAATTCATGTCCCCACAGATTTCTTTGCTTCCTTGCAGAAAAATGACTTCTGATGGGGGAGCAAAGGGAAGCCCCAAGAGTGGTCACACACCCCTCCCTGGCATTGCAGGCAGGTTGGTTCAGGCACATGGAACCGCCAGTAGAGATGTAAATCACCGCTGCGGGGAGGGGCTAGGCAGTTGTGCATGTGTGAGAGGGAGACACTCTGTCCCTCTCGCTCACTATTGCAGCATGCTCGGCGTGGAGGGGCAGGGTTTTGGGGTGTTTCTGAGGAGGTAGGTATGGGGCAGGTTCTGTCCCCTCAGGTAAAGCACAATGTAGCAGCCTGCCTGCTTAGTGAATTCCCCCAGGCGTATAAAACAGGTGTAAAAGGTTTAAGGCTCCTTTACATTGCCAGAGTTGTGTAAGGGACAGTACGGCCTTATAAATGCTTACGATGTTTTAGTGATTAGAACAGGTCTAAATTTTTGGACTGAAAAAATTTCCTATCAAAATGTGCTCCATGAACTGTTTGCTACTGATCTTTCTGGAGATGGTCAGTAGCCAATATAAATTGTGAGTTTAATTCCCCAGTCCTCACTTGCTGTTCAGTTGCCCATGATGTAACACTGAGCCTACGACTGCATTTATTTGTTGACTAATAACTAGAAATATAGGATCAAACCTAGTTACATTACTAGTAGGCAAGGTGGTTGGCGGATCTCCTCCAATGCTCCCCACTCCCATTCTCCATCCATTGTATTGTAGTTTAAACAAATTACCGAAATAATTGAAACCAGAGTGATTATATTGCATTATTTTGACAAATAAAATATGCAGAATTTTAAAATATTCTATGCAGAATTTTTGACACAGAATTTCCCCAGGAGTAAAGTGCCACACCGTGATGTCACTATTAAAACTACATATTTTGTAGATTACATTTGTAACAGATATACATTTATTTTATGATCCCATTCTTCCTTGCATATCAAAATAATGAAAGAAAACTGAAAGTGAAGGTATTAAGCAATATGTTACCATTTATTGGTCCTGATGATAGTAATAAGGATTGTTGAGTTAATTTGAATGTCTTACTTCTTTTATTTTATTTGTTCAGTTAGTTTTGTATTTTTCAGGAAAGAAATATGAAAATATAATAGAATTACATCAAAAAGTTAACGTAATGCATCATGTAAAACAGTTCTATTTCTCATTCATTTTCAATGAAGTTATTAAATGAGTGTACTGTACTTTTGAATATTAAAAAATTCTGTAGTTTTAACTAATTTTTAGAAGACAAATTCAAATATGATAGTCCTAGCTACCATAATTCCTTGAAACTTTTTTTTTAATGGAAGCTTAATTTCAGCAGAAATGGATTTAGGCCCCAAAGTGTCTGGTCATGAAAACAGCAATTTTCTAAAATGCTTTTCTTTGAGACATAGTAATTTTCAAAGTCACATTCTCACAGACACTAACATTTCAAAGGCATTATCGGTGAAAGATGTCAAACCAGTCAGATTCCCTCTGCGTCCTCTTATACTTACTCACTTTTGAACCTGGCACTTCCCTCATCACCTTGCACACCTCACAACTGAATTTAGTTAGCTGAGTCTCACTAAGCATAGGGGGCCAGATTGTCAGCTGGTGTACACTGGCAGAACTCTATCAGACACCAGCTGAGGATCTAGCCCATAATCTCTATGTTGCTGCAAATAAATTTGAGAGCCCAAAAGAGAGAAGTGTTGCAAGAAAAGCAAATAAAAACGTCTAATAATGTGAAAGACAAAGTTGGCCATCCTCCTTTTAGCTTACCACATTTTTATAGTCTTTTCTACCTCCTCAATATGTAAGTTATGGCAATTTTCACTCCCTTGCACATATTTGTATATTGTTAAGTAGATATAAGTTGGTCTAAGGGAAATCTAAACAAGTGTAAGAGAGTCTAACTTATCTAACCTTATACATTATCACCTCTGAATTTGGATCACAGTGTAGAACACAAAACAGGAAAGAACAAATTAACGATGCAAGTATCTGGAGGACTATTACAAATAGAAGTTTAACAGGAGAGCTTATGAAATATACCTTGGTGATCTTTTCTAAGGAGAATATTAAATAAGAATAATTAAATGGTATGGGACAAATACTGGGGTCCTTACTCTGGCCTGGTCTACACTACCGGGATAAGTCGACCTAAGCTATGTTACTCCAGCTGTGCAAATAATGTAGTTGGAGTCGACGTAACTTAGGTCGACTTACTGCGGTGTCTACACTCAGGGGAGGCTCTATGTTTTTTGCCGCCCCAAGCACAGCAATCAGGTGGCCTTCGGTGGCATGCCTGTGGGGGGTCCACTGGTCACGTGGATTTGGCAGCGTTTCTGCGGGTGATCTGCCGGTCCCTTGCCTTCGGCGTACCTGCCACCGAATTACTGCCGAAGCCGGGGGACCAGCGGACCTCCCGCAGGCACACCGCCGAAGGCTGCCTGACTACCGCCCTCATGGTGACCGGCACGCCGTCCCCCGCAGCTTGCTGCCCCAGGCACAAGCTTGCTGCACTGGTGCCTGGAGCCGCCCCTTTCTACACTGCACTGTGTCGATGGAGACACCCTCGCATCAACTTACCTCACTCTTTTCGTTCCAGTGGAATACCAGAGTCGACGGAAGAGCAACCTGCGGTCAATTTACCGGGTCATCACTAGTCCTGCTAAATAGACCCCCCCACTGCATCGATTGCAGCAGCGTTGATCCCCAGTAAGTGTAGACATGACCTCTGTTTTTACTGACTTCTTTGAACTGAAGCCAAATTGAGTCTGTTTGAGTCCTTATTCACTAAATACTGAATGAGGAGTTCAAAATTTGGCCCTACATTATGTTAGTTACCCAACAAAACTTCTATGTCAGACTTATTAAATAATATACAATATAAATTATATCAAAGTTAACCATAGAGTATACTGACCATTTTCAGAAACAGCAAAATTACTTATAATGAAAGAGTCATATTCTGATTACCTTTAAGGAAACATTCTATTCACAGCTTTGTGTATTGAACTTACCTGTAAGTACCATACATGACTTTCTTACAGTCAACCAGAAGAAATTTCTGTTCCATTTTTCCATGGAATTTTGCCCCTGATTTGGAATAATAATCTTGTCCTTTTACTGTCCGCACCCTGATGTTCTGAAAAAGATTATAGAAGATGTTTAAAATGAACAAAATTAATGTTGCTGTTTATATTTAAGATCTCAGGGCCTGATACTGCACTTTTAAGTATCAGGGATGTAGGGAGTTGGAGGCTGAGAGAGAGAGAGAGAGAGAAAGAAAGAAAAACTGTTACCTACCTTTTGTAATGTTATTCTTCGAGATGTGTTGCTCATGTACATTCCATTCTAGGTGTGTATGCACCCCTGTGCACAGTCGGAGACTTTTGCCTTAGTGTTATCTGTAGGGTCGGCTGTGGCGCCCCCTTAGTGTTGCGCTCATCCATCAGTATACCGCCGAACATGCGCCCCCTCAGTTTCTTCTTGCTGGCAACTCCAACAAAGGGCCAGGAGGGCGGGTAATGGAATGGACATGAGCAACACATCTCGACGAACAAGTTACGAAAAGGTGGGTAACCACTTTTAATTCTTCGAGTGCTTGCTCATGTCGATTCCATTCTAGGTGACTCACAAGCAATATCCTCGGAGGTGGGCTTGGAGTTCATGGTCTTGTGGCTTGCCACACTGCTCTACCGAAACTAGCATCATCCTGCGCCTGCTGGATAATGGGACGTGAACGTGTGGATGGATTACCTGGTGGCTACCTTACAGATGTCCTGGATAGGTACCTGGTCTAGAAAAGCTGACAAAGAGGCTTGCGCTCTGGTTTAGTGGGTGTTCATGATCACCATCATATCAGCAGTGAATGCAGGCAGTGATACAAGAAGAAATTTTTTGAGCAGACACGGGACGACCTTTCATCCTGTTGGCCACCATGATGAACAATTGCGTCAAATTGCGGAATGCCTTGGTCCTTTCAATGTAGAAGGCTAGCGCCCTCCTGATGTCTAGGGAATGCAACCTATGTTCCTCCTCCTCCTCGTTATGCGGCTTTGGGGAAAAAACAGGTAAGTAAATGTCCTGGCCCGTATGAAACTGTGAGACCACATTGGGCAGGAAAGCCGGGTGCCGCCGCAGCTAGACCTTGTCTTTGTAAAAGACTGTATAGGGCGGTTCCGAGGTAAGCGCCCTAATCTCAGAGACCCAGCGGGCAGATGTCATTGCAACCAAGAATGCGACCTTCCAGGAAAGGAGAAAGAGAGAGAAGGAAGCCAGAGGCTCGAAGGGAAGGAGGGGGGTCCCGTGAGCTGCGACAGCACAAGATTCAGGTCCCACGGAGGGATGGGGTCCCTGATGTGCGGGTAGAGGCGCTCGAGGCCCTTGAGGAACCTGGCAATCATGTCCTGGGCAAAAACCAACCTACCATCAAGTGGCGGATGGAAGGCTAATATAGCAGACAAGTGGACCTTGATAGTTGAAAGGGACAGGCGTTGGAGCTTGAGATGCAAAAGGTAGTCCAGGATTAACTGCAGTGAGGCCCGCTCGGGCCGAATGCATTTATTTGAGATCCAACAAGCGAACCGCTTCCATTTGGCCAGATAGGTTGCCCTGCTGGAGGGCTTTCTGCTGCCCAACAGGACCTGTTGGACACCAACCAAGCACTCCTGTTCCTCTACATTTAACCATGCAGCAGCCAAACTGTCAGGTGCAGCACCGCCAGGTCTGGATGCAGAAAACTGCTGTGGTTTTGTGTGCAGATCCAACCAGAGCAGTAGCCATAATGGAGCAACCATCAAGAAGTCCAGTAGCATACTGAACCAGTGTTGGTGCGGACACGCCGGCGCTGTGAGGATCACTTTTGCCCTGTCCTGCTTGAACTTCACGAGGACTCTGTGGATCAATGGAACTGGGAGGAAGGCATACATTAGAGCCCCCGGCCACAGAAGCAGGAAAGTGTTCAACAGGAAGCCTCTGTCGAACCTCTGAAAGGAGCAGAAAATGTGGCATTTCTTGTTCTGCCTAGACGTGAACAGGTTCACCAGTGGAGTAGCCCACCTCTGGATGGAAAGACCACTCAGGGAGAAACGAGAAGGTCCTGCTGAGGTGATCTGCCAAGAGATTCCTGGCGCCGGGGAGGTGTGCGGCTACGAGATGGATATTGTGTTGTACACAGAATTCCCATAGCCTGAGGGCTTCCTGGAAAAGGGTAGATGACCCAGTTCTGCCTTGCTTGTTGATATAGAACAGAGCCACTGTATTGTCCATCAGGACCTGGACCACCTTGCTATTTAGGTGAGGTAGGAAGGTGTGGCAGGTCAAGCAGACCGCTCTGAGCTCCCTGACATTGACGTGTAGGGAATGATTGAGACAGAACCAATGACCTTGCATGCTGAGATTGCCAAGGTGGACTCCCCATCCCAGGTCTGAAGCATCGGAGACAAGGGTAACCAATGACGGGAGGGGTGGTGGAGGGGGCTGCGAATGGAACTTCTTCCAACACCAATGCAGGATTTTGCCACCGTGCGAGTGAAGACAGGATGTCGTCCAGGCCCTTGACCACACGGCCTATGTTGTGTCTGTTGGGGACGAAGATAGATGCCAGCCACGCCTATAGTGGCCTGAGGTGGAGCCATGCATGCCGGATCATGTAAGTACAGGCTGCCATATGGCCCAACAGCCTCAGGCACATATGAGCGGTGGTAAGAGGGTGGGTTGCACGCACAAGATCAGGTCTGCCATGGCCCAGAACCGGGTCTCAGGAAGGAAGGCCCTGGTCCGAGTAGAGTCGAAGACTGCTCTGATGAACTCTGTGCGCTGCACTGGAACTAAGGTTTACTTTTTCTCATTTATTAACAGTCCCAGGTCACGACAGGTGTAGCAAACCAGGTTGAAATGACTCTGAACCTGATCCAGGTATCGGCCCTTTATTAAGCAGTCGTCGAGATACAGATACATTTGCACACCTCGGCACCTCAGGTAAGCAGACACTGGCCACTTTGTAAATACTCTTGGGGCCGACGAGAGACTGAAGGGCCGTGAATTGAAAATGGCAGTGGCCCAACACAAAACAGAGGCAACGCCTGTGCCCCAGGAAAATGGAAATATATGTCCTTTAAGTCGAGGGTGGCGTACCAATCTCCCAGATCCAGGGAGGGAATAATGGAGGCCAGAGAGACCATGTGAAACTTCAACTTCTTGAGATACTTGGGTCCAAGGCCCCCTTTTGCTTTTGGGATTAGGAAATAGCGGGAGTAGAACCCTTTCCCTTTCATGTCTGGAGGGACCTCCTCCAGAGCCCCCAGGCACAGAGATTCTCAACCTCGTGAACGAGTAGTTGCACATGAGAAGGGTCCCTGAAGAGGGATGAGGAAGGGGGGTGGGAAGGAGGGTTGGCCACGAACTGCCAGGTGTAGCTTGAAGATATTATGTCGAGCACCCAATGGTCCAAGGTCAGCCGCAACCACACCAACAGGAAGGGGGGTGGATTCTGGGAAGTGACTGGGGTGCTGTCTTCGGGTGCATCCTCAAAACACCTGCTTCTGGCTTCCTTGGCCTCTGGAAGAACCAGGCTGGATAGAGGAATGGGAAGACAAAGAGTGCCACAGCTTAAACCCTTTGTCTCTTCTTTCTTCCTGTAGGGGGACACCCCAGGACGTCGACGGAAGTGGAGGAGGTGGGGGATGGAATGCCTTTCTAGTCTGCAGAGGGGTGTGTAGGCCCAAGGAACAGAGGTTGGCAGAGGAGTCTTTAAGGCCATGGAGTCATGCATCAGTCATCTCCAAGAAGAGCCCTGCTGCCTCAAACAGGAAGTCCTGAAGGGTAGACTGCATCTTTTGAGACAGCCCGGAGAATTGCAACCAGGAGCTGGGCGTCATGACCACCACAGAGGCGATTACCTTGGCTGCCGAGTCCATAGCATGCCAGGCCATCTGGAGGGGGCCTCTCACCACCACTTTGCTCTCATCCACCAAGGTGGCAAACTCCTGGGCTCAGTCCTGTGGAAGGCCCTCCTTGAACATGATGATGGAGTCCCACAGGTTGAAGTTGTACCTACCTAGCAGGGCCTGATGGTTCGACATCTGAAATTGCAGGCTGGCTGTTGAATAAATTTTCCTGCCAAACAAGTCCAGCCTCTTGGTGTCTTCATTTTTCAGTGTGCCACTTGCCTGGCCCTGCCTATCCCTCTCATTGACGGCGGACATGGCCAAGGACCCCACTGGAGGTTGGGTATACAGGTATTCAAATCCCTTTGCCGGGACATAGTACTTCTTTTCCGTGTGCTTGGAGGTAGGTGGAATGGAAGAGGGGGTCTGCCACAAAGATTTAACAAAGATTTAGGACCCCTGGGTGGATGGGCAATGTGACCTGGGCCGGGATGAAGGAGCGTATGACTTTTTAAAGAGGTCGTTGAACTCTTCTGCTAGCTTCTCGAACTCCAAGTTCAGGTTGGCAGCCACCCTTTTGAGCAGGGCCTGGTGCTCCTTGAGGTTGTCAGGGGGGGTTGCTCATTTGCTCTTGAGTTCAAGGACGAAAGGTTTTGCAGATCCTGCACTTGTCCTTTCTGTGGGACTCCCCCAAATACTTCAAACAGCTCTCCTGAGGGTCACTAATGGGCATTGGCCGGCTGCATGATGAGCATGGCTTATCGCCTGGGGAATGGGGCATGGCTTGCTCCAAGGCGAAGTCCCAGCCGGGACTCTAACTCAAACTACTACTCGAAAACTAAGCTTAATAGTCTAACTACGTACCTATCAATTAAATACAAAGGAGACAGAAGAATGGACTATAAGAACCACTAACGCTCTTGCGCTGCAAGACAAGGCACTCTAACCAACAGTCACGGTTGGTAAGGAACTGAGAGGGCGTAGGGTCGGCGGCGCTAATATACTGATGCATGAGCACGGTATTCAAGGGGGCCCAGCAGCCAACTCTCTGAATATTGCTAAGGCAAAGATCTCCAACGACTGTGCACGTGGGCGCGCATATACCTAGAATAGAATCGACATGAGCAAGCACTTGACGAAGAAAGATTATTACTGCACAGGGAAACCCTGTGCATGATAGATAGTAACTTCTGACCTAACCTGGAAGCCCCTTTTAGGCTTAAAAGTTTCACTGTACCTTTGTATCTCTGACTCTGGCAAGGGACAATATAAACTCCCCTTTTGTAGCTGGCTTTTACCCTGGAAGCTTCTTGTAAACAAGTTGCCTGCTGAGTATCCATGTGATACAGGGTGCTTTAGGTAGCCATGAAAAAACACCAAGAAAGGGAATGAGCAGAGGGTTAAATATATATTCTTGTTGTGCAGAGCTTATTTATTTTCTTCTATCAGATTTCCCTATAGTTTGTGGTGTTATAAACTATTTATTACTATTTAAAATAAATGAAACACTAACAGGGTAACTTGAAAGGTGCTAGAATAGAAATGAAACCAATGAGTTATTGTATATACATACCTACACAGAATTTGCACATTTACAGCAGTATCTTCATTATTATTACATATGGTCAATATATGAAATAGTGGAATATAACATTTTTGAACAAGGATCAATAGCTTGCCCAATCCTAACTATTCATAAATAAATAATGGGCTAAATTCTGCCCTGACTTATACCATATGATTAAATGCACAGGTTGGCAATCAGGGCAGAATTTAGCTCTGTAAAAATGTAATTTGAGGGAGGATGTAGGAGAACCATTAGGTCAAGGCATTGTCTACATCAGTGGTTCTCAAACTTTTGTACTGGTGACCCCTTTCACATAGCAACCCTCTGAGTACGACCCCCTCTTATAAATTAAAAACACTTTTAAATATATTTAACACCATTATAAATGCTGGAGGCAAAGCGGGGTTTGGGGTGGAGGCTAACAGTTCACAACCCCAATGGTAATAACCATGCAACCCCCTGAGGGGTCTCGACCCCTAGTTTGAGAACCCCTGGTCTACACTCTACAGAGTGAGAGGAATCAAAATAAACATTTCACTTTAAAAACAAACCCTACAGCATTCGTTTCCCTAAGCTCCCACTAAATTGACAATATTTTAAACCTTAAATTTGCCAAAATCTTTTACCCGGTTAAGTGCTCCCTTAGACAAAATATATTTAGCTAAACCATGGCTGCCAATCAACTAATAATAATACTTTCAAATAGCTTCTAATAAACTCACCCTCCTAAAATTTTTAAATCTTTCCCCATTTGAAAAAAAAAAGTTGCAGAAAAAGTGTTAAATTAAATATCTGACTTGTTACATTCTTCCAGATGCATATTACCACAATAATCTTTTCTACAACACAGTCTATCACTATTTTTGGTTATGACTGTCAAGAAAAGCAGATGAACAAGTACTGACATGAAGTCAGAATATAGCTGAGTGCAGATTTCTGCATGGCTATTAAATGCAGTTTTAAGAACTTTGTTTCTCCATAAATAGACAAATGAATGGTAAACATCATAACTCAAAACATAGGGCCTGTTTCACCACTGCATTACTCCAGTTTTTATACTAGTTTAACTTCATTTATTTCAGTGAAGTGAAGAAGAGTCAGAAGAGGCTTAGAGTGGGGCAAAGGCTACCTCTGCAGCCCTAGTCCCTTTTTTACACAATGCCTGTTTTTAGGAAGATGAACACAGACTCTACCATGCTCCTGTAGTGTTGAGCCAAGCCATGTGGGAGAGCTTGCAATCATTTTTTTCCACCAGAGGAAGTGGCTTAAATAGGGTTACCATACGTCCGGATTTTCCCGGACATGTCCGGCTTTTTGGCCCTCAAATCCCCATCCGGGGGGAAATCCCAAAAAGCCGGACATGTCCGGGAAAATAGGGAGGTGGGGCGCGGCAGTGCGGGGCTGGGGGCCGGTGAGGTGCTCGGCAAGGCCTGGGGGCGGGGGGGGGTGGGGCCGGCGCGGTGCTGGGCTGCCCCGGGGGCCAGGCCGGGGGCACGGGCACTTGGCCGGGGGCCGGGACCGGGGTCGGCGCGGTGCTTGGCCGGGGTTGGGGCCGGGGGCGCGGGGCCGGCGCAGTGCTGGGCCTGGGGCGTGGGCGCTTGGCCGGGGGCCGGGCCGGGGGCCGGGGCCCCAGCCGGGCGAGAGACACCGGGGCCAGAGCCTCTTGGCCTGGGCCGGCTGGCCGCCAAAGGGAGCTGCTCGGCCAGGGGGGCCGGACTGAGCTGCGCCGCGCCGCACTCCGTCCCAGCTTACCTGCTGCCTCCCTGTTTCAGGCTTCCCGCGAACATTTGATTCACGGGAAGCAGGGGAGGGGGAGGAGCAGGGGAGGAGCGTTCAGGGGAGGGGGCAGAGTTGGGGCGGGGCTGGGGTGGAGTTGGGGCGGGGACAGGGCCCCATGGAGTGTCTTCCTTTTTAAAAATTAAAATATGGTAACCCTAGCTTAAAGATACTGGTCACAAGCTCCTTTCATATGAATGCCATTATGAAAGGTTTCTATTTTTTTTAAAAGCTAACTAGAACACTACATATGTTGCCGAAGACTTCCATTACCTTGCTAAATGTCTTTAATTAAGTTAGTTTTATGCATTAATTTTCAAACACGGTCTTAAATTCAGTTATGTACATTTGGGTATCTATTGCAAAAGCAAATTTGAATACTTCCTATAGAACATTAAGTTTTAGAAGTAACTACAACTGGTCATTCCTCAAAAGAAATTAATCCAAGATGACTGCTGTGATATCACAGTTCCTCCAGGACTCTTAAAATGTCTGCATTAACTCCTTGATGGTATAACACTGTAAATAGTCTCGTCACAGTCGAGAACATAAAAAACTACACACTTGGTATATTTACACAGAACTGCATATGAATAAGTGCTAAAGTTCAATGAAGGAAGCTACTTATAGTATCTCAGAGGAAATGTGGAGAGCTATCATTGAGCAGCTTCAATATTTTTTAGTGTTATCCTTGGCACAACAGACCTAGAAGAACATCCCACATATTTGTGTTAGATCAATAGAAGTACACTGTATTGGACTGTGCTCCCAATGGTACACTAAGGACATACAGCATGACTTCTGGAGTATTTAGATTCTATTCCTCTACATATTATCTTTCTTACCGGAGAAAGGCACATATTTCATAAATAAAAGTGCATCTAATCATACTGAATATTCACAAGGACAAATATATGGTAAAGCAGTTCATAGGAAAACGATGAAAAAATGGAATCCTGTGCCTTTTGATATAATTTTAACATCAAATCTCTTGAAAGAAAATCACTGTTTTTTTTTTTAAAGAAAGCCCATATTTTGTTTTCCTAAACAATTTATATTTTCTTTATGCTTACATTTTGCAGGATGATTTTACAAACATAAAAACAAATTGATTAAGTCCTCCCAGAATATAATATTCTTAAAATAATAATAGTACTCAGAAGAAATATGTAGTTTTATAGAATGTACTGCATGTATTTATTTTGCAAAGTCCTGAAAAGGACAAACATTTTTTGAAGGTAACAAAAATAGGGTAAGGTTGTGCTTTGAGCCTATTGATAGCAATTATTTTTTCATAAAATAAATTACATAAAATAAATTAATATTAGATATTTACTTCCTAAAAAAATAATATCCTTGAAGAGCACTACACAAGAGCTAGGTATTGTAGTAAACAGGTATTTTATTGTAAAACACGAAGCCTTACCCTGAATCTCTGAACTTGAAAGCCCTGTTTTTCTGTCATTTTAAGAAAGTGACTGAAGTTGAACTCATCAAGCAGAATATACACAGCAATCCCTCTGGTAGATGCCTCTACAATTTCTCTGAAGATATCCACATCTGTAAACGTATCCATAATTATGGCAATGACCTGTTTAAAAAAAAAAGAAGAGAAACTACTATAATAATTTAATGTATAAATAGTATTTCTTCATGAACTCAAAATATATAATATTTTGCATAGTGCATCTAATGAATTAGTACTCTCTACATGCCAAAAAGCTCTAAGGTTGTTTTTTTTTCCATCCAGGATAGTTAACATGGTGCAATTTTTAAGATATTTTGATCCTATCTTTAAGGACGTACAGTAGGGGCTATATGCTTACGTTTTCATTGGGTAGGTGACCATTTGCACGACACATTATTTACATATATCAAAGTTTGCCAAAAGATTGATACAGTGCTTGTGTAGAAAAACAAATGAAAACAAAAAACAGTGAAACCATTACTGTAGTTTGGCTATGGAAAGAAAGACAATGGTATTGTTACTGTAAAATGCTCTCATTAGTCTTCATCTGTAATACTGTTTTCAGTTTTGGCCACTTGATATAGGAAGAATGCCCCCACCCCAAGACCGTGGGAGGCAATAAGGATGACTCAAGGTTTCATCAGACGGGCCTACTCAGCACTTTTAGCAGATGAAACTCCCACATAATTCAGTAAGGTCTAAGAAATGCTGAATAGAGACCCTTGTTAGGCTTACCATACTGAAAAATAATAGATACTTCTGAATAAGGAAATACAATACCTATTGGTTTGAAGATATTTGACCAACTGTGCACCAGTTAGCCATCATTGGTGATTTCAGAAAAAATAATATGGAAGTGAGAAAGAGAGGTAGAGAGACAGAATATATGAGTAGCTGTGAGAGAAACTTTTAACCTTTACAGATAATCTCCCAAATCCATTATAGTCTTAATAAAAAGGTTGTACCACATCACTCATAAAAATGACCAAATTCTGCTCGTATGTGGAAACCTTTCACAGAGTTCAAAGATACTAAGTTTGCTTTACCACAGTCACTAATTTTATTGAACCATCTGTACTTATGATTTTTCATGTTGTAATTGCTATATTTCATCCTTTAGTCTTATCCTAGAACTGAGGACTGAGATATTCAGCTTATTCATAAAATTGGTGAAGCCATGTCATACACATCCAGGCCAGAGTTAATTATTTCTCCAGTGAGCCATCTTCATTATCTTTAAGAGTTTGCTTAGAACTATAAGAATCACTCATAGCAAATATCTAAATGTAACAATGGAAAGATTAATGGCTTCCTGAAACATGATCTAAAGCAAAACCAAGTCATCAAGAAAGATGAGAGAACCATTAAGGAAAACGGCTTTGGGGAGGCCAGAAGATGTGAAACAAAGACAGAGTGTTAAGTTGGCCTGTAATGTAAGTGCTTAGCAGTTAAAATGCTCCCTATAAATTCCATGGGATGGAGAGGAGGTCAATAGCCAGGAATCATGCTATTCCTCTTCCAAAAATCTTAGATTTCATACCATTCCCATTGTAATTCTCTTTGTAATCAATGTTCGTTCCTTTTTTTTATTAAAGCAGAACAGTATTAAGCTAAGCTGTACTATACTGTGGTACCGCATTTGGATAGCCTAAAGCTTCTGGCAGCTGAAAACTCATACAATCTCTTGTTTTGAGAATGTGCGCACTGAAGAAAGAGTTTAACAGAGGGCATGGCCTTACAATATCCATGCTTTTAGTCTCTGTAGATTGTGGGACATCCTGGTAAAGAGCCAGCCCTACCATGTCTTCTTCTCTGTCCTGCCCATGCCTTCTTTGCAGCATAACTGTCTCAGACACCATTGGTTCCTCTAATGAGGCTGTCAACTTCCTCATCCTGGAGTGGGTAAATGCCACACAACAGAAGTTAAGGCTGCAAGGATTTCCCCAAGAAAATATATCAATACAGAGTTGTTGGATCCTATCACTCTTCCTCTATAGACCAGCAGCCCGCTAAGCCCGTGGAGCCTCAACCATGCAGAGGCTTCAGCAAACTATGGGATGCAATCCTTTGGATATTATAGTATAAACAGGACTATACTGAATATAATAGAGAGGTTATATTACCGCTGTATACATCACTTGTGAGACCACTTCTGTGTCCAGTTCTGGTGCCCACATTTAAAAAAAAAATGTTGAAAAGTAGAGAATTTAGAGAAGACCTACAACAAGGATCTGAGGTTTGGAAAGCCTTCCTTACAGTAAGAGGCTTAAGGAAATTGACCTACTTAGATTATTGAAGAGAAATATAAAAGGTGACTAAAGATATCACAACTATTTACTGTAGGGAAAAGATATCAGATGGCTCTTTAATTTAGCAGCCAGGGGCATAACATGATCCCGTGACTGGAACCTGAAGCTTGCCAAATTCAAACAGCAAATAAGCAGTTCATTTTTAACAATGAGGATGATAAAGCATTTGAGCAACTTACCAAGTGGTGGTTTCTCCATTATGTGAAATCTTTAAATCAAGATTGGATGTCTTCTAAAAAAAAATGCTCTTGTTCAATCATAGGTTATTGGGTTTGACACAGGAATTACTGGCTGAAATTCTATGGCGTGTTATGCAGGTAAGACTAGCAGAGATTCATAGATTCAAAGACCCCAAGGCTAGAAGGGAGTATTGTGATCATCTAATCTGACCTCCTGTATAACACAGGCCACAGAACTTCCCCAAAATAATTTCTAGAGCAGATCTGTTAGTAAAACATCTAATCTTGATTTAAAAGATGCCAGTGATGGAGAAATCTACCACAACCCTTGGTAAACTGTTCTAATGGTTAATTACCCTCACTGTTAAAAATGTATGCCTTATTTCCAGTCTCAATTTGTCTAGCCTGAACTAGACATTGGATTGGATTATACCTTTCTTTGCCACACTGAAGAGACAATTAGCAAATACAGTGGAGTCACATCTTACGCAGGGATTAGGTTCTAAAGTCAGCGCGTAAGGCAAAAATCACGTAGAGTCAAAATTACCCTTAAATTGCCCATAAAGTACAGTATACTGTACATGGTTTTGTGTATACAACCCTGTACAGTAATATGTATAAATGTATAATGTATACAGTAATGTACAGTATATAATAAAGAGTACATATGCAAAATATAATCTTACAGTACTGTATTTTTAATTACAGGGGGTAATTACAGGGGGTCGTCAGGGCTTGATGTCAATCCAGGAGACAGAGGTGACGGAGAGTTTGGGTGATGGAGAGCGAGTCGTAGATGAAGTGGTTGGCTCTGGTTCGGGTTGAGAAGTTGATTGCGTAGGCTCATCTGCTGCTGGTTGTTTTTCCTTGAAAAACATGGTGATCGGCAACTGTCGCTGTTGTCTCTTGAGCTGCTCAAACATTTCTTGATACGGTCTCAAATCGTCCGTAATACTATGTGTGATTTTGAGGCTTCGTTCCATAGAGTGATCATATTCAGAAATTAAATCATTCAGGTGTTTCACTGCTTGAAACACTTCAGCAAATTTATGAAGATTCCAACTTGCTGCCTCTTCCTATTCGTCATCATCATCTTCGTCTTCTGTAGATGATTTTATCAGTTCCTCTAACTCTTCGTTAGTCAATGTTTCTCTATGGCTCTCAATTAGTCAATGTTTCTCTATGGCCCTCAATTAATTCTTCAAATTCCTCCTTAAGGATGTCGACGAAGCCATCACCACCCACTTGCCTGGCCACTTGAACAATGCATTTCACTTCTTTGTCAATGGTCGGGAAACCCTTAAAATCATTCACACATTCTTTCCATAGGTTTTGCCAACATGCATTGACTGTTTCAGGTTTGATTGCATCCATTGCCTGTTTAATATAAGTGATGCAATCGGCAACGTTGAAGGACTTCCAACACTCCATCACATTAAGATTGGAATCAGCATCCATAGTGCTATGTATCCATGAGAACGTAAGCCTCATGTACGTGACCTTGAAACAGCGAATCATGCCTTGGTCGAGAGGTTGGAGAATGGAGGTGGTATTGGGGGGGAGAAAGACTACTTCAATGTCATTGTGTGCAAACCGGAGTGCCGCAGGGTGGCCAGGAGGTCTACGATCAGCAACACTTTAAAGTCAAGTCCTTTCTCTTTGAGGTACTGCTTGACCTCCGGAATGAAACACTTGTGGAACCAATCCAGAAATAATGCTACCATCACCCAAGGCTTTTTATTTGATTGCCAGAACACAGGCAGGAGATTTTTGTTCTTGCCTTTTAGGGCACGGGGATTTGCAGCCCTGTAGAGCAAGCCTGGCTTTATTAAATGCCCAGCCGCATTGCCACAAAACAACACAGTCAAACGGTCTTTAGCTGCTTGTCTTTCTGATTTCGAAATGTAAGTGCGGTTGGGCAATTTTTTCCAGAAGAGCCCAGTCTCGTCAGCATTAAAAACTTGTTCCGGAAGATAGCCCTTAATTGTTCGGGGTAGGCTTTTGCTGCCTCTTCATTGGCAGATGCAGCTTCACCAGTAGTCTAGACATTTTTGAGGTTGAAGCAGTTCCTAAAACTGTTAAGCCAACCTTGGCTGACTTTGAATTCCTTCTCATCAGAAGGCTGTCCCTCTTTGGCAGGAGGTTTGAACAGCACATAGAGGCTAAGAGCCTTTTCTCGCAACATGTTGCCATCGATAGGCACACGTTTATGGTTCCTGTCCTCCAGTCATAAGTTTAATGCATTTTCAGTCTTCACTAAAGTCACGCATCTAGCTCATCACCTTAGCAGTTATTGGAGCACTTGATGCCACGGCTCGACGAATTTCTCTCTCTTGAATCTTGATGGCACGGATGCTAGATACCTTGCGGCCATATTTACGCGCCACATTGGAGATCGAGATACCATCTCTCAATAAGTCCAACACAGCCAGGTTTTCCTCCAGCGTTGGAACAGATCACTGTTTTTTTCGGTTGAGCACCAGATGAAGTAGTTGGCTTGTGTTTAGGGGCCATGTTGTATGAAAAATACGTATCTTTTAACACTAGAATCACACTCAGCACTGTGAGATGCTCACACTATGAGAGGCACGTGGGAACTGAGACTGACTGAGGGAACAGCAGATTCACATCTTCCATCTCACGCTCACTCCGGGGAATATGCTCATTGGGTGGAATCGCTCACATTATTTACTATTTGTGGCTGCTGGAAAAAATCTCCCCCAGCATCTCCCCTCTGGTGGCCCTGACCGAGCTCTCAGCCCTCTCCCTCAGAGCAGTGAGCAGGGGCGTGGCCTCGGCCAGAAGAGGCAGGGCCTTCGCCAGAAGAGGTAGGGCAGGGGACTAGCCTCCCTTAGGAGACTATTTACCCCCTCTCCCATGTTCCCCATATCGGTACTTATAGACTGTGATAAAGTCTCTTTGTTAAGCTAAACAGATTGAGTTCCTTGAATCTAACACTATAAGCCATGTTTCTAATCCTTTAATTATTCTCATGGCTCTTCTTTGAACCCCTTCCTGTTGATCAACATCCTTCTTGAATTGTGAACACCAGAACTGGACACAGTACTCCAGCAATGGTCACACAAGTTCCAAATACAAGGGGGAAGTGACCTCTCTACTCCTACGAGATTACCCTGTTTATCCATCCAAGGATCATATTAGCCTTTTTGGCCACAGCTTCCCACTGGGAGCTGATGTTCAGCTGACTATCCACCACAATCCCGAAATCTTTTTCAGAATCACTGCTTCCCTGGATGGGTCCCCCATCCATCCTGCAAGTGTGGCCTCCTTTCTTTGTTCCTAGATGTATACATTTACATACATTAAAAGGCATATTATTTGCTTGCACCCAAGTGATCCAGATTTCTCCGTGTCAGTGACCTGGCCTCTTCATGATTTACCACTCCCCCAGTTTTTGTGTAATCTGAAAACTTTATCAGTGATGATTTTGTGTTTTCTTCCAGGTCATTGATAAAAATGCTAAATAGAATAGGGTCAGGAACCAATCCCTGAGACACCCCACTAGAAACACACCTGCTCAATGATGATTCCCTGTTTAATATTACATTTTGAGATCGTTACATAATGGTTCATCTGGCTTCAAATCTATTAATATTCCTTGAATTTCTGGTTCTTTGCACTCATGGGCCCCCCTCCAGACAGGAGGTGCAGTTTTGTTATTTAATTAGAGATTAAGACTTGGCAAAAACACTGAGGATTACACATTTAATTAGTATGTTAATTTGTTTGAAGCTCTACTGATAGCATTAGCAGCTTTATTTATATTCTTCATCAGTTTCAAAGTACTGAATTTGCTGTTGTGTTTTAAATTGTTTTTAAAAGCTCATCTGCAGAAATAATTTCTATGCTAATAGTAGTAGCAAGAAGTCACAAAACGGTGAGCTCTACTAAGGGAGAGGGCAGAGGAAAAAGTGATACAAATTCAAAACATATACAGCAAGTCATAAAATTGTTCGTTGCACAAATGCTGTACAGAACAATGTTATTTTGAGTGAACTGATACATATCCTGTTGTAAAGGAATTCCCCATAATCTGAGTAGTACTTAAAAGTATACTGCAGTGTTTATCTATAAACTGTCTTTGTTCTTTTTGAAACACTTTATAATCCTTGAAAATCTTCTGAAACAAATGGTTCTGTTCATTTTGTAAAATGTACAAAGGTTATTCAAATTTTACAATAGATACTGAATGATTTAAACGGTACTTTCCAGCCAAACACTGCCAGAATTTTATGACTCCAGTAGAAATCTTTACACGCCTTTTCAAAATTGTTGTCACTCAGCAATAAAAACCTTGAACCTAAAACAACTAAGCATTCTTCCTTGTCAGAGGAGGAAGGTAGTTGACTAGGTAGGCAAAACTGCTCACAGAGAAAACAGAAAACTGAACTGCTCCCAATGATTAGATAGTAATAGCTGAAAATGACTACTCCTATAATTTATGTTTATTTTCTCCCGTAGTATTCAAATTAAAAAGTCTATATTTGTCATAGATTAGGCATACAAATGTACCCACACATTTGCTACTGTCGTATATATTTTCTAAATGGTGCATGGGTTTTCAATAGGTAAGGCCAAATTGGCTCTCAGTTACATCATTACAAATACGTAACTCCACTGAAGTCAATAGGCACAAACATTTTCCCATTTAAACAGACAGTTTTCATTGACTTTTCAGAAGGTAGCATCAGACCCATGTTTTATAATCTACATTTACAACAGTGAAAGAAACAGAGCAGAATTAGACTCACAGTACATGAGTAAAATGTCACGCTACTTAAAACAATTATGTAAGTTTAAATAAGTTTGCAATGATAAGAAAAAACATTTTCGCTGAATAGTGCTTTGGTTTTAGGTAATGAAATGAAATATATCAGCTTAAGGCAAAATAAGTGTCTTTAAAGCGACATAACATCTGGACACAGTATTTCAAACGAAGGTCTGGTCTACACTACATGTCAACCTAACTCCGTAAGCGTCTACACTACAAGGTTGCTCCTGCCAATGTATGTGACCCACTACATCCAAGGCCAGCTCCAGGTTTTCTGCCGTCCCAAGCGGCGGAAAAAACCAAACAAACAAAAAAAGAGCCGATCCACAGCACTTCAGCGGCAGCTCGGCGGTGGGTCCTTCACTCCCTCTCTTCCTCTTTGGCGGCACTTCGGCGGCAGCTCAAAGAGGAAGAGAGGGACTGAGGGACCTGCCGCAGAATTCCCGCCGAAGACCCGGATGTGCCGCCCCAATAGCGGATGGAGTGCTGTCCCTTTGTATTCACCGCCCCAAGAACCTGCTTTCTTAGTTGGTGCCTGGAGCCAGCCCTAACTACACCAACCAACTAACTTCACCCCTGCAAGAGGAGTAGTGCTTAGATCGATGTAGTTAGGGCAACACAGTGTCCCTGTAGACACTGTTACTTACATCGCCTGTTGGCTTTCGGCCCTGCGCCAGGTTCACAGCTGGAGCCCTCCACCCCAGGGCTGACAGCCCAAGCTGTCATTCCCACATGGGGCTCATCGTTGGAGCCCCCTGTGCCACTGCAGTACTGTAAGTGTAGAGAAGCTCTCAGTACCGTAAAAGTACCAGAACATGTTAATAAAAGATTCACAGCTCTCTCCAATAAAAACCAAAATGCATTTCTCTGATAACGGTTTGAATATAGGAAATGATGTCTTCCTAAATAATAGCTACTCCCATTGTTAAGATTTAAAATCTCTCTGACAAGTGCCAATTGTAAAGAAGACAGATATGTGCATGTTTTGAAAGTTAAAATAGCCACATTTTTTATTAAAATAACCATACAAAATTGAACTTAACACCTGGCAGCCAATCCTTGCCAAACTTGACCCATATGTATTGTTCCTCTGCACTGTCATTTGACCCCTGTTAGCCAGCTGATGACTGTAACCCATACTGTGGCCTAATTCAGTTGATCTACCATGCATTGGGGTCAGCCTTGGAGATTGGTACATTGGGCCCAGCTGCACTACTCTTACTTGATGAAAATGATTAAGGCCTTATTAAATGCATACTGTTAAGAGGACCATGTAAAATGAGATGCACAGTCCAGTTCCTAGTGTATAAAGTAACCATATCACCAAAAAAGATCCCACAGCACAACTGATAATAATTATCTGTTAGTCTCAGAAATAGGTTAAAAAAAAGCCAAGATAAAAATTTGTAAACAATTCTCCCTTCTTTTTTAAGATGTTGAAATTAATGAAAACTGTCGCTGAAATGGCAAAAATTGAAAATTTTGAAGATGCCTTAGGTTTAATGGACATAGAATCTAAATCCTGTCATTCAGCTAGTCATTCAAGGTTAGGAGTTGAGACACATTGGTAGGGTACGGCGTAGGAGCTTTCACTGCCCTGCTGGATCCATTCTGTAAATAACCGATGACTTCACTCTCCTGGACTGTTCATCCAACTCCTGTCACAAATAGGGTGACTAGACAGCAAATGTTAAAAATCGGGATGGGGGTGGGGGGTAATAGGAGCCTACAAAAGAAAAAGACCCAAAAATCGGGACTGTTCGTATAAAATCGGGACATCTGGTCACCCTAGTCACAAACAATAAATTCACTTTGAAAAAGTGGATATCTTGCGGAGGCTACTTTTTTAAGCCTTCTGGCACATGAACAGCAGAGAAGACTCTGATTCAGCTGCTTCTTTTGTTCATGCTTTCCTGGAAAGGGCAACCCGCAAGGTATCAATAAACCAGTAGGAACACTCAAGACCTATCTTCACTGCAACACCGTACACTAGTTCCTTGTAGTATACACTAGCCCTACACTGTGACAGAAATACATGAGTGTACAGCCCTTCAGGAAACTCTGGGAAAGCAAATAATCTGCTTGTCCAGCAAAGAAATCAGGAAGGGCCCAGTCTGAAGTAAAATCTGATGGGAAAAGCACTTTGCTGACCTTTTAAAGGCTCTAGTTTTAGGGGTTCCTGAGAGCCAATAAAGAGCCAACACAACCTAGCAGATTACAAATTCAGATTTAGAAAACAAGAGGGTGTGTGTGTATGGAGGTACTTAAAAGGCAGGGAACCTCTGACCTTTGAATGTAAAGGTAACTGAATGAACCCCAAAATCAAGGAGGAGATGGAAAGAAGCTTTCCAAGATGTAATGGCCAAACTCGGGGAGTCCCTGGATAATCTAGCCCTGGCCCAGCTACTACCATACCTATTTAGTTTGCTGATGATGGGCCAAATTCAGGAATCTCTGATTTAGGGTTAACAGATACCTTTCCCAACAGCAGGTGATAAGACTAGCTGACCCCATTCCAGGATGATCTTTATTGTCAAGAACTCTAATCAGGATGTTGTGCTTGTCATAGTCCTTTGGAGGGATTCACAGCCACTAGAAAGAGACTTTTCCTTCACCCTCTTCTCTGATGACCATTAGACCCAACCAACAAACTACTAGTGCTGGGCTAGTGCCCAGGGAGGAACAGATGACACTGATCAGTTTCCTGACCACGCTAGTGCAAGTAGTAACTTTGCTATATTTTAATAATAAAATTAAAATTTTTCTTACAGCAGACATGTATTAAAGTATAATCTGTTTAAACCCACAAAGAATATGTTTAGAATGATTAAAGTTAGAAGCTTTATTCCATACTGCTAATTTTTTAGTCATAATACACATTATAAAACCTTGTTACTCTGTAAAAGGCCTGTGCACTGAAGTCATGGGAAATTTAAGCTCAGCAAGGAGTGCTGAATAGAGCCCTAAATATTGTTTAATGTTATTATTCTTTATTATAAAGCCAATATGGGTGGACATAGCCATACTTTAATATGTTTATTCACTGCTAATTCACTGAGTGTTTGCATTTTCAAGGTCTCAGTTATAAAAATGTGTTATAAATCTGAATAGAATTAACAATTATGCACTGAACTATACTTTCAAGTGTTTTAGTTGCTTGCTTTTAGCATGCCGTTACCCATTTTCCTCAATAAGAAATAAAATCCAGTTATTACATTAGGAAAAATACATGATTTTCTCTGATTACGAATAATTCTTAAATATTCAAATACTGAGATCATAACAACATCATTAAAAACTTATTTCATGGAAGAGGAAGGTATTGAAGCACATACTGTGAAAGGCATTGTCTTCTCCTGGCAGAACCTTACACTGCAGGTCTCCACCTATGGAACGTCAGCTGGAGTAGAAATGCATGGCACAACCTGCCTATGACTGTAGTCTATAGCCAGCAGGTGTAGTGCCAAAAGAAAAAAAAAAGGGGGGTGGATGGAGGGTGGGACAAGCCAGGAGGGTGTTGGGCTGGCCAAGAGATATGTTGATTCACTGCATCTTGCAGGCTTCCTCCACTGCTCGGGCTCGTATGGATCTCCAACTGGATTGTTAACGCTACCCTAACTCTGGGGTGAATCTTCCCTCTGGCTGTGTCTGAATCTGGCCTATGGGAGCTAACATCAGGGAACAATCTAAGACTCTTGCAATACAGTATAACAATAACCCACAACAGAGTGTGTAATAGCAGGCTATTAGTGCACTGCTTGGGTGCATTGTAAGGCATTACCTTGAAGTGTACAAACTGTTTACTAATGCCCAACCTGGAGTGCCTTACTGCTAGTAATTTTATGTTAATTTTTTAAAAGTTGGGGTGGTTTATGCAACATATCCTTCCATTACAAAAAAGTAGTTTGAAACCAATAGATTCTGCACCTGTTCATCTCAGGACTGATTGATCTCCCAGTGCCTGGTTGAAACTCCAAGGAACATGATTTACCAGAATATAAGCATCATGTTTACTGGAATTCTAACAACAAAATGGATGAATATGATCAACTCTCCTAAAACAACTGTGGAAAAACAGGATAATGCTCATAGGCCACAATCTCTGCTGACTTACAACTTATGCAACATGCATTAAGTATATGTCATTGCATAAAGTAAATCAGGACCAAATTTGGCTCCATTTATTCAAATTTCATGTATTCTAATTGGTTCTGCATTAAAGCTGAAAACAACAAATCATAGTCAAGAAATATACTTCTACCTGTATACTGCTACATTCTTTAGAAGGAATTTCCATCTCCATTAAAATCCACTGGAGTGAAGTCTGGGACCCAACTTTAAACAACAAACTAACTACACTAAGAGAAACAACACAACACCCTCCCAGCCTCCTCTCCCTCTCCCCCTTCCCCCATCTCAAAAAAACTTTCTGTTCTGTAAATATTAAATGTACACAAACTCCAGCAACAATCCCTGCAGGGCAGAATTAGGTCAATCCCTTCTTCTAATCACCATACAAAAAGAACATAAAACTTCTGATACTGCCTCAAAGCATCAAATACTGCCTCGACCACAAAGCATCACAGAATCAAACACTAAATCTAAATGAAAGTGTAATAAACTCATAACATTATGTCTCAATAACACTTATCCTCTGAAACAGTGATTCAAACAAACTCATCCATGAATGAATAGTATTCAATAGAGACTAATGACACCAATAAATGTGTAACTGGAAGAAAAAGGAACAGTTAGAACCCTACAGATCTCCACACATCTCATCACTGCCGAATGTGCGAAGCTAAAGCTGACTCTTACAAAATACAGATTCCGTGACCATAAACTACAGATTAAAACTGGGAGACCCAGAGTGCAGAGGAATGATTGTGCAACCAATGTGACTAGGATTTATATGTAGAGAAATTCTCTACTCTACTGTCCAAGACACATTTGAGAAAGATATTTCATTGAATTATTAGAAATGCTAAAATACTTTCTATAAAAATAGAGAAAAAATATTGCATTACTCCTGGCAGAAAGGAGATAGCAGAAATAGCATCAGCCAAATTTGACAAGGATATGGGATAAAATCTCAAACATACTAAGAAGATCTGACCTCCAAATCGTATCTGCCTTTCAAATAATTGAGGGGCTCTGTCATTTTCTCACTTTGGCAGCACTTCTGCAGCTCAACATGCCAATAAAGCACTACTGAAATGAACTGTGCTCTTCTACGGTCTGCATTACAATATTACAATAAATGAGGAGAGGACCAAGATTAGCCCATTCAGAAATGTAATTACAGTATTACAGCTCTATTCTGAATAGTGCAGCTCTATTCTGAACAGTGACTGTAAAAATGGCCTTATGTAGTTCCATGTTTACTATCTCTCTGTGATTCTGGACCAAATCTCTTTGGTTTACAAATAAAAAAAAGTGTTTCTATTTTAGCTGCCAGCCCTGCTAACTCAGCTCTGAAAATTAAGCAAGTTTCTTTCCAACTTGTGCATTATTTGTGGTAATACAGGTTCTGTAGGCTAAATTAGCCTCTCATTTAGACCACACCATGTCTTAAAATTATGTCTTCAACAATACCTGTTCAAATCCACTGCCTTTCTAGGGAAAATATTCTATTTTGCAAATATTTAAAAAAAAATACAGCTGTTTCTCTGAAAAGCCTACCACTTCTGTGCTCTGGAGTAGGGATTTGAAATTTTTGCAGGGGGGACTGCACTGGTGTCAGGGATATGTCTTTTTCTTTCTGCAAACCCCTTCCTCATTCACTTATACACCCTCCAACTTCTGCAACAAATAAGGGAGGAGTTCTACAGAGAACAGTCTCCTTCACTATACAACCCTGATTCATTCCCAGGGCACTGTCCCTCCTGTGCACCGAATGAAGCAGAGGTCTTACAGAAAGAATAGTATGTGACCATGTAATTAAAGAATATCATAATGCACAGGTGGCCAGAGGGCCAAATTATGGTTGCACAGGCAACTGTAAATATGACATTTACTAACTTTTGAGTGCTTGACTGTACAAGCTAAATAAAATTATCTTAATGTAGTAGGATCTTTACGTAAATTATTTTTAGGAAACACTAAACCAATTTATTATGCCCAGTTATAACAGTCCCCCCATCACGAATGATCAGCAGGATCTGAACCTTGAGCCTTCAGCACCACAGCAAACTGCTGCTACTGGAGGTACAGGACTAACCACGCAAATTAGCAGCACAAGAAGGCTGCTAGTCCAGAGGGTACATGGGTCACTGGGACCACATGCTCAATCTGGAGGATGGTCAAGAAGGGCCTGGCCTGAGTATCTTTGCCCCCAGGAATCAAGGAAACTCCTGTCCCATGTAGCGCTTCCAGAAGGGTAGATGGGATGCGGAGGTCCTATGCTAGGTTCAGGTGATGAGATTGGGGGAAGCTCAGCCCCTTACCCGACTGCTACAGTTGATCGAGTAGCTCCTAGATATTCCTAATGCAGCGTATGCTACTGCTGCTGCTTTGGTGACACTGGAAGACAGCAGAATTTAT
This sequence comes from Chrysemys picta bellii, assembly GCF_011386835.1. Lineage (NCBI taxonomy): Eukaryota > Metazoa > Chordata > Testudines > Emydidae > Chrysemys > Chrysemys picta. The sequence continues at coordinate 48,455,407 of NC_088793.1, read as the reverse complement.
TCAGCTCTTCAGAATGTTCTGATTCAGTTGCTATTTTGGCAGCCTGCCAAAGTTTTCCTACAAACCACAGAAATTAAGTTGCAATTTTTAATAGTTTATAATTCAGCTAAACCAAAATGGAATTACAAGGGACAAAAATGAGTTAGGAACAATAAATAAATGGATTGTTACCAGCTCCCCCTAAAATATGTTAATGTTTGTGTTATGAGTATACAGTACCAAAATTTATAGGATGTGTAATCTGCCTGAATCAGTGTTATGAGAACCTTACATTTTATTTTAAATTTGTATATTTATACATAAGATTTTGTATTTTAATGTAGAGACTGTTCAAAATGCATAATTATACACATCTACACTATAAATTTTGATAATTTTCTCAAAGTATCTGCAGTAGTTACAGCATGCTATGCAGTAATCTCTTACCACATTTCAATTTTGAAGTTGCTAGAGTATTAGAGCTGTACCACTAACAAACAAGCAACCACAACAGCTGATACAAAAGCACAGGGGGGTTGGATTTTTAGTTCATTATATCCTTTTTAGCTAAAAAGATTGAAAAATTTGGCATTTGTTTACCTCCTCCCCTTCAGTTCACATCTCTGATTGATCTGTTGGTCATTATATAAAATTTGCAGGTGTTCCTTTGTTGTTCTCTTTTGAACAACTTGTTATTAACCTTTCAGATTTGAGTTTGACATATTAATTCAAATTATCGATTCCCAGTTAATGTTATTTTTTTTAAAAAGCGGACTTTAGAGATTATAAAGAGATTATACTATTAATATAAAAAACAATTAGAATAATACTGTATTACTATAATATAGACCCCGATTTCAGAAATACTTATGCATCTGCTCAACTTTACTCCTGTGAGTTGTTCCTATTGATTTCAATGGGACTTCTCAGGACAGGGAAGTTAAGCACACAAGTGTTGCCAGGGTGAGGGCTGTAGCCCTTGTTTCAACTTTAAATGGTGTGTTTAACTTTAAAGATGTGAATAGGCCCACTGAAGTCAACAGGACTTTTAGCTCTTGTGCTTAAAGATAAGCATGTGCTTATGTACCTTGCTGAACTGGGATCATAGTTCACGGCTGCTGCCCCCCCATTCCCCGACCCCGTGCATCCCCAATACTGGGCGGCACTCCCGGAGCACCCTTGGGCCCAGTGCCAGTGGCCAGGTGGCCAGGCATGGTCTTGTGTACCACAGCCCCCAGCCTGCCTGCCCCAGCCTCTCGGCCACAGAAGGGAACAGCAGGCAGGAGGGGCCCTGGTGGAGTGTGGGTGGGGCCACACGGGGTTGTTTGGGGAGCCATGGCCTCCCCTGCCTAAGATACTTGCCACCCATGACCTGACCTACGAGCAAATGGGTATGTTTAGTCTTGAGAAAAGAAAACTGAGGAGGGACCTGATAACAGTCTTCAAATATGTTAAAGGCTGTTATAAAGAAGATGGTGATCAGTTATTTTCCATGTCCACTGAAAGTAGGACAAGCAGTAACGGACTTAAATCTGCAGCAAGGGAGATTTAAGTTAGATTTAGGAAAAACTTTCCAACTCTAAGGGTAGTTAAGCTCTGGTAATAGGCTTCCAAAGGAGGGTATGGAATCCCCATCATTGGAGTTTTTTTAAGAACAAGTTTGACAAACTCCTGTTAGGGATGATCTAGGTATACTTGGTCTAGCCTCCGCTCAGAGGGCTGGACTTCACAACCTCTCGAGGTCCTTTCTGGCCCTACATTTCTATGATTTTCTGCTAAGAGCAATAAAGGGACTTATATTTGAGCTTTCATTTAATATAATTTCTTTTGTAAGAATGCTCCTTATTTTTATTTGTATAGTTCTTTACAATGGTTTATTTTCCTGATCTATCTTGAATATTATTTTCTATTAATTATATATTTTACATCAGATTCTCTCAACCCATAGAAGAACCTGCATAACCTAATAGAGATTCTATAGTAGTTTGCATAACTTACCCTTCTGCAATTTGGACCCCTATTGAGACGCATCCAAAGGTAGAAATTATTATAGAAGCCAATATTAGTACAGCTCCTGTTGGAGCTGTGCTGTTCAAGAACAGGTTGGGGGTGGGCACGGTGACGAGTGGCAGTGCAGATGTCTGGAGCCTTTATTTACCAATTCTCACTAGGCAATCGTTCTGAGAACGTGTGTATATATATGTGTGCATGCATGGGGCTAGTGGAGCAAACAGAAGAATTCAAAGGATAATCAGTGAACTGAAACTCCTGGAGTTTCTGCTCCTCTATTTGGTTATTCCCAGTAGGGGAAATGGGACTCTAAATGCAAAGTTATCCTTTCAGATCCACATAGATCTGAAGGAGGAATTTCACTCTAATTTTTTCTCTATAAAACCTATCATATAATTTAAAAAATAATCTGTATTTTGTTAATGTGCTTTAAAAGCCTTTTCAATATCCTTGCACTGATGAATCATTGATGCATTTTGTCATGTATAAGAAAAGTCAGTATGTGAAACAGCAGCCTTCAAACTCTGAAAAACATCACTGCAACATTACATCAACTCAAGATAATATAAACAATGAAAGAAATGTGCTAAAATAATGAACTCCAAAGTGTTTCTGCTAATGAATACTATGCATGTGAGTGAGGCCAAAGCTCTTCAAAAATTTTCTTTTTTAAAGAAGAAAAAAAAAAACCCTGCTGCTCAAGGGAGAGTCAGGGTAGAGGATTGGAATTAATGCTCTTTACAAGCTTTTTTCTAAGAAAATTGATTTTGGTGGGGTTTCCACAATGTGGAAGTTGGATGGAGCTTTTAAGTGAATCCACCCCATTGCTCCTTTCTTTTTCTTTAGAAATGCAGTATGAACACATCGTCAGCATTTATCATCTATCACACTGGATTACCATATTGAAAAATAAGATGCGTAGACAATCACAGTATTAAAGGACATTAGTGGCTATGAGTTACAGTAATCAAGCAAAGTTCCGTTAAACCAGTCAACTTTACAGGTATTTGCTAATTAGATTAATGACAAATTGCAAATTTCCCTGTGGTTTTGCAGATTTTGCTGGAAGAAATGATTCCACAGAACCAGTTTTCCAAATTCAGGAGACTGATTTCTCCCATCATTTCTCATGTAAAAACTGTATAATATTTTTCATCTTTGAGGATATATCAATAGGTTTTATAGGAAACAAAAGTCTTTTAAATCATACAGGGCAGTATGTGACTTCCATATTATATCAGTGAACAGTATATTTTAAAAGTACCATATTAAATGTTCAGTGCTGATGCTATGTTAATATCTGTGATAAAAGCTTTTTACAGAAAACACAAATTTCATTTAATTGTAAAATGCTGCATTAGATCTCCCACTGTTACATGATTGGAGGTTTTACTATATACACACAAGCACCCATATCCCTACTCCATTTTACAGAAGTGGAGAAAGACTCCAAGAAAAGGCCAAGAGAGAGAAGATCCGAATTTTCATTTCCTCTGCAGAGCAAGCATGTTTCTACTTCAAAATCTTTGAGTAGCTGAGGGCCCCAGGAGAAAAATGGGGAAAGGAATGCATGGCAGAACAGCATATTCCTCATTCTAAAAACACATTTTAGTTAATAATGCTAAGAGCAAACTGGAGCCAAGTCCTCTGCATCTTTTAAAATTCCTATCTTCCCTTTCCTATTAGGAAAAAACATCTGATTCTGATTACAAGTATTTGCACTGAAAAAAACCCAAAAGAAATAATATTGAATTATTTAATGGAACTTTTTTCACTGAGCAAACAGATTTTGTCTGTTGGGATGGTTCATCGTCATATGATTAAATAAGCAGATTGCTGGTCCCCAACAGTAACACAAAAAGCACTCTGGGCTCCATCCATAAGTAAACAATTTGCACACAAAATTAGAACAATCTAAACTGCTTTATTTATGCCGAACTTCTATCAACTACAAGCTTTTTCCTGTAAACCAGTGAGCATGTAGGTCAGACATTCCTGTGGGAAAACAAAACTAAATATGTATTACAACGTGCAGAATCCTAAAACCTGACTATACTACAGAATTTAGAGTCAATGGGAGTTTTCCCTGCATAAAGGACTGCAGCACCAGGCAATTTGGTATATATAAGTTACACTAACCTCCTCAGTGTTCTGATATCCCTCCCAATGCAAAACACAGTTCAGAACTGAGTCTGGGCAGTTTCCAGACTTCCTTAGAAAAATGCATATGGCACAATGGTCAACTATTTAATGGCACTTTTTTCACTAGCCTCAATACAATTTGGCAGAAAGGTAGTGCAAATATTTTGTTAAAAAAAAAAAGGCAACGACCCCAAATCAGACAATTTTTGCCTAGTTTCAGTTTTTGTTACAAACTTGAATCCAGCCCAGTTCCATCAAAAACTTTGCCAAAGTTTTCAGGTCTTCTGAGCAAGCTCAAGCTGAATTTTGAATACAACTAGACCAAGTTCCTAGCAAACCCCGTTCTTCTCTTCTGGCTTCTCATACAAACCACATGAAATAGGCAACTTTGACTGATTTTTACTCTCATTTTTAAAATGTGAAACTCAAAGTGAAAATCAGGATGAACAAATGTGAACTGAAGCAGAATATCATTGCTGAAATGTCTATAAACTAGGACTAGGCTGTTTCTTACACTTCTAGTCATTAGCACCACTTTTAAAATGTCTCATTTTATGCTATTTTATTTCAAAACCCTGCATTTCTCACTTGCCATATTATATTCCTATTTGGGTATCGTATACGTGCTAGTTACCTGTTACATAACAAAGCTGCTCTAGCACACAATCTGACCTGCTTTGCTAGAAATACTGAGGATTGTTAATGTTTTTCCTTTTTTCCTTTTGTTTTAAAAACAAATTGCAACCTACTTATAAAGCAGTGGCCTCAGATATTTGTGTGTCAGAGAATGGAATTGCTAGTTTCCATATCAATTATACTGTATGCCTATACTTGATTAAAAGTAATTTCATAAGGAATATCAATAATCCAATCTTCTTGTAACATTTTTTGTAAATTCTATACATTTCCTTGTTTTGTGAGAGAGAATTGTTAAACCACTCAATCTGCTACCCTAACAATAAAATTATATTATTATTCATAAAATGAACTACTAAAATAAGGCCACTTTTTGGGTCACCGAACACACCAAGACAGCCCACTTTATTTATTTAAGTGTGCTGGGTCAGATCCTTAAGTTTGTGCAATTGAACACAGCTGCACTGAAGATAAATTTCTACAAATAAAAGCTAGTCAGGCTCTGGTGCACAAAAAGTTTTTTATTAATACTGTGACGTTGCACTCCATATGTTTTATGGAAATATACTTATGAGTATGAATATGATGTAATTGGAATATGCTTTAGGCAAAAGGTCTCTTGTAAGGTATCATTACAAAGCCTATAATCTACTGAGTGTGTTCATCCTATTTGTATGCATTTATCATTCATGTATCCAAACCTAGAAATATGAAGTATAACTCTGAGGTCCTATTGTAATTATGCAAAGTGTGGGCCACTAATGGTGGTTTAGATGGCTCACATTGACTAGGACAATTGGTTGTAAATGGCTCTGTTTACTTGCAAACCTTCCTGGGTATGTGCGGGCCAGCCCTGGAAGAATGGAGGCTGGGGTCTCACAGGACATGTGAACATGTCACCTGATACTGGAATCCATCTTAAATCCATTTAGAAGAAGGGGACCCAGAGAGACAAAAGATTCCCGCCTCGTGCCTAAGCTATAAAAGGGGGTGGAACAGAACAAAGGGGGGTGCCAGTCTTGAGAACACCCCTGCTTTCCGCCTAAGATGTCTGCTGGAACTAACAAGGACTGTACCAGGGAAAAGGATTGGGCTCAGACTAGGAAGGAGTCTAGTCTGTGAAAGAAGCTTATTGGAACATCTCTGAGCGTGAGATTTTACCTGTAATCAGTTTCTTAATGTATTAGGCTTAGACTTGTATGTTTTTGCTTTATTTTGCTTGGTGACTTACTTTGTTCTGTCTGTTATTACTTGAAGCCACTTAAATCCTACTTTTTATACTTAATAAATCCCTTTTGTTTATTAATAAACCTAGAGTAAGTGATTAATACCTGGGGGAGCAAACAGCTGTGTATCTCTCTCTATCAGTGTTATAGAGGGCAGACAATTTATGAATTTACCCTGTATAAGGATTATACAGAGTAAATCAGATTTACTTGGGGTATGGATCCCATTGGGAACTGGGTGTCTGGGTGCTGGAGATAGGTGACCTGCTGGGGAGTTTTTGGTTAAAGTCTGCAGCTTTGGGGGCGTGGACCAGACCTGGGTCTGTGTTGCAGCAGGCTAGTGTGTCTGGCTCAACAAGCAGGGTTTTGGAGTCCCAAGCTGCAGGCCAATGGGGGCTGCGGGAAGCGGCGCGGGCCAAGGGATGTGCTGGCCGCCACTTCCCGCAGCCCCCATTGGCCAGGAGCGGCGAACCACAGCCAGTGGGAGCCGCGATTGGCTGAACCTGCAGACGCGGCAGGTAAAGAAATCGGTCCGACCTGCCCGGGTGCTTACCCTGGCGGGCCGCAGGCCAAAGGTTGCCGATCCCTGCTCAAGGGTATTAAAAGGGGAAATTATAATTTTGAGGTTGGAGTTGAGGTTTGTAAAATGAAATAGTATATTTTCTACAATGTTTATACGTGCTTTAAATTTATACAGTTGAATTATGCACAAGAGGGGCGTGTGTGTGTGTGTACATAAATGGATAGTGAGTGGCAGAATGATAGGAGGAGATAGGAAAAAATATCCAACCTAGTTTTGAAGATTTAACTTACTCATGTGATATAGACACGAAGATGGAAGCAATTTGTCTGGAGAAAAGTTTCTCATTCCCCAACCCCCTCTCTTCACACTTGGATGTAATCAACTCAGGATGCTTACTCGTTTTCCAAACAAGCAAATTATGCTGCTGTAGACAAGTATTAAAAGAAAGATTATTTAAAGGATATTTAAACTCTGATCCTTAATGATACATGCTTAAACCCTCAGGTCCTGATCCTGCCAGGACTTATGCAGGAGAAGTCAATAGGACTTCTTATGTGCATAAAGTTAAGTATAGGTGGTAACGCCAAGGAGATATGGGCCTTAGTTTGCTTTCAACACATCTTTTTGGGGAAAAAATATTATTTTCATGTTTGAACCAACTAGTTACTTTTCCACTAGCTATTACTGCACATGTATAAATGTAGTTGAACTGCAGGCTCTTTCAGTTTGCAGAGATACACAATAACTGTTTGATGCCATTAGATAAAAAGTTGAAAAATCATTTCAACAAATCACTTGACACTTCAGGGTGATAGTGTTGCAGCACCAAGATAGCACCAGATGAATCGAGGGTCATCCAATATTTCACCCGGTGCTTAGCTAGAGAACAGGGAATAGATAAGGCTTAACCTGACTGAGCTTCAGCCAGCTTAAAACAGATTGATGTTGATAGGATCAAGGAAACGACAGGAAAATATGACCAGGATTAGATCTGCCCCTTGAAGTGAAGGTAAACCATTTGGTTACTCAAGTTCACAATGTGGGGGTTTGTTGGATCCCTATCTGCTGTTTGATGATCACATAGAAGCTCAGGATACAGAAGCGCTCTTTATCTTCAAGAGTGATACAGTGCATTCTTTCACATGTTATTCTATCAATATGTCTTATCCTTCTTCTGGGTAGTCTACCACTGTAGTTGTGAAAGTGGTCTGAGCAGATCTGTAGCTGTAGTTAGCAAAACTTCTCGACAAGAGGAATGCTTATGATGCTTTTGTACCTAGATGCCTTTCTTAGGAGTATCAGAGGTAAGAGCCTGTTTTTGAAAATTTTGCCCTGGCTCCCTCATACCTCACTCTTGGGGCAGTAAGATAAACATTCCAAACCAACCGACTGACCACTTAAACTAATCATTCTTACTTAAAAGATTAGGACACTCCAGATATGCCCCGATAAGAACTGTTTATCTGGGAATATGATAGGACTTTACGTTTTTACTGTCCTTTGGAAAGGGAGCTCTATGAAGTAAGTCACATACTAATGGAAATGCTTCTTAAGGCGTACTGATGTCCCACTAGAACTCAGCTTTCTATAACTGTAAATACTTGCTGCATGGCTCAAAAACTATATTAATTAAAGTTATGTCTTTATGTACTTGTTTCTATGATAGTTAACCTTCCAGAGTAATAGCTGACAATTTAAATTATTCCTACATTTTGGTTTACATTATGCATTTCTTAGGGTAAATCTACACTCTGAGATGAAGATATATGTGACGTTATTGACAGGAACTGTGACCGTATAGATCATTGTTGCAACCAGGGTCCTATGGTTGCACCAGGTCTTGTACAGAGGAGGTCAAGTGGGATGTCTATGAAAAGGTTGTTATTTGCTGGTTATGATTTTGCCATCTTTATGTGTGTATCATTTTTGTATTTGAAGTTATGAATATTGGCTATGTACTTGTATCTCAATATGTTTGATTCTAAGTACCTTCAGTGAAGCATTTGGTCAGCTCCTTGAGAAAGGACTATTCTCAGTAAGTGCCCAATCAAGAAACACTTAACTGACTGGATTTTGGGAGATGGCAATCCACATCTGAGCTTTCCTGGGAATGTTCAAACTAACATGTAAACAATGGTATTGGCCTGCAAAAAGCTGAATCATTCATGGATATGTGACTTGCCCAGGTGGCTACAAATTCCATACTGTTGATGTGATTTTGCACAGGAGAACAAAGGGGTTTCCACCCACAAGAGAAAGAATATAAAAGGCCCTGGAAACCCCTCCATTTTGTCTTCAGCTGGCTCAAGAGATAGCCTCTCCACCCCCAAGAGATGCCTAAAAAAAAAAAAAAAACTGGAACAAAGGACAGTAACTACTGGTGTGTGAGTGATTGCTGGACCCAGACTAGGAAGGAGTCCAGTCTGTGAAAGAAGCTTATTGGAACATTTCTGGGGTGAGATTTTGTTAGGATATAGATATTCAGGCCTGTCTGTAAAGGCCTATACTTTAAGAAGTAAGTGAATTCTTATCACTTAGCGAGTTATAGAGGTATAAAAGAAAGAATCAAAATCACTCTTTGTATGTGTAAGGGACAGTCTGAGGCTCTGTTCTTAGGCTAAGTAAGGCCTTTGGCTAAGCAGCAGAGGCAGCCATAAGCTGAGAAGTGAACGGTCACAGCCTCACATTCCAAACTAGTCACATGGAAATAAGATGCTATTGGGCTGTTAGGAATACAACTCTGTCCTGATATTCCTATCACCTCCAGAGAAAGGAAAGAGCCTAGAAAATGTAAAAGGAAACTTAGTTTGATAGCATCCTGTCTGGTAAGAACTCACTTATCAATAGACACAGCTGGAAAACCCTTATGTCTGTATAGATGTAGTTGTAAAATCCTCACTTCTGTATTGTTTTGTATGTTTATTTGCAGGGTCTCTGTCTGGTTCTATAATTGTTTCTGTCTGCTGTATAATTAATTTCTGTTGGGTGTAAACTAAGTAAGATGGTGGAATATAATTGGTTAAATAACCACGTTACAGTATGTTAGGATTGGTTAGTTAAATTTCAGTAAAATGATTGGTTAAGGTATAGCTAAGCAGAATTCAAGTTTTACTATATAGTCTGCAGTCAATCAGGAAGAAAGGGGGGAATGGGAACAGGGAATGGGGGTGGGGAAACTGGAATCATGTTTTGCTAAGGGGGGAATGGGAACAGGGAATGGGAACAGGGATGGCTCTGTGGTGTAAGAGCTGGGAAGGAGGACACTGAGGAAGGAAACTGGAATCATGCTTGCTGGAAGTTCACCCCAATAAACATTGAATTGTTTGCGCCTTTGGACTTCGGGTATTGTTGCTCTCTGTTCATGTGAGAAGGACCAGGGAAGTGAGAGGGTGAAGGAATAAGCCCCCTAACAGGTTTCATCTGTAATAAGTTTCTTAATGTATTAGGCTTAGACTAGCATGTTTTATTTTATTTTGCTTGGTAACTTACTTTGTTCTGCCTGTTATTACTTGAAACCACTTAAATCCTACTTTTTATACTTAATAAAATCACTTTTTGCTTATTAACCCAGAGTAAGTAATTAATACCTGGGGGAACAAACAGCTGTGCATATTGCTCTATCAGTGTTATAAAGGGTGGACAATTTATGAATTTACCCTGTATAAGCTTTATACAGAGTAAAACAGATTTATTTGGGGTTTAGGCTCCCAGAAAGATTGAATGCTGGGTGCTGGGAAAGTCTCTATTAACTAAGAAGCCCCTGAGCTGAGTGGATCTCAGTTTCAGTGAACTGCTGGGGGGCTTGGCCCAACCTCTTGGTCTGTGCTGTAGTTGACTGGAGTGTCTTACTCAGCAAGACAGGAGTGGAGGGAAGCCTTCTCTGGCAGGGGGTGGTTTGTTCTCAGTGGTATCCCAGCACATCTAGTGACAGTCTTGAGGGAGTTTCTGTGACCGAACCCGTCACAATATAATTCCAGCTTGAGGAGAAATGCCCACACTACCTCTGATCGAGGTTGTACACTTAAAATAGAATGTAGCCACAGCAGTGCAAAGAGCAGGAGGGGCTAGCCACTCCAGGTACTTGCCTAGGGTCTCAGATTGGTAAGTACTCAGTATGGCTAGCCCCTTCTGCTGCTATGCTATTTTTAGCACACCAGCTTGATCAGTGCAACCATGGTATTCCTCAAGCTGGAAATCACACACTCCAGATCAAAGAGTAGACCTATTCTTATTGGCAGCTAGAGGAATTCAGTTACTCTCTCTGTGGCTCAGCTGTAAAATAGGGATAATAATTCTTACCCACTTTAGTAATGCACTTTGAGATTAAAGATGAAAAACATCATCCCTATTCTTATGTAAGTACTAAGGCCCAGAGTTTTTAAAGTGTTTACACTTTGATGAACTCAGCTTTGCAATGCCTAACTGATTTAGACACCTAAATCTCATTTCCCAAAAGGATTTAGGCACTTGAGTGTCAACAGAAGTTAGGTTTGGAGTTGATTAAATCCCTGTTGAAAATGATTTTTAGGTGCCTAAATCAGTTCATCATTGCGATGTTGAGCGCCGCAATGCCTATATGCCTTTAAAAAAAAATCTAGACACAGGTATTATTATTTATATATATTTACCAAAGGATCTTAAGCAAAGTCATGGGATAAGAGTGAAAGTCCTCTCATGGATCAGTAACTGATTAAAAGATAGGAAACAGAGTGTAAGAATAAATGGTCAGTTTTCAGAATGGAGAGAGAAATAATGATGTGCCCCATGGGTGTGTACTGGGATCAGTAGTGTTCAACATATTCATTAATGATCTGGAAAAAGAGATAAACAGTGAGATGGCAAAATTTGCAGATGATACAAAACTACTCAAAATAGTGAAGTCCCAGGCAGACTGCGAAGAGCTACAAAAGAATCTCTTAAAACTGGGTGACTGGGCAACAAAATGGCAGATGAATTTCACTGTTGATAAATGCAAAGTAATGCACATTGGAAAACATAATCCCAACTACACATATAAAATGATGGGGTCTAAATTAGCTATTACCACTCAAGAAAGAAATAGTGGATAGTTCTCTGAAAACATCCACTCAATGTGCAGCAGCAGTCAAAAAAGCCAACAGAATGTTGCGAATCATTAGGAAAGGGATAAATAAAACAAAATATTATATTGCCTCTCTATAAATCCATGGCATGTCCACATCTTGAATACTATGTGCAGATCTCACCATCCCATCTCAAAAAAGATATATTGGAATTGGAAAAGGTACAGAAAAGGGCAACAAAAATTATTAGGGGTATGGAACAGCTTCCATATAAGGAGAGATTAATAAGACTGGGTCTTTTCAGCTTGGAAAAGAGACATCTAAGGGGGGATATGATAGGGGTCTATAAAATAATGACTGGTGTGGAGAAAGTAAATAAGGAAGTGTTATTTACTCCTTCTCATAACACAAGAACTAAGGGTCACCAAATGAAATTAATAGGCAGGAGACTTAAAACAAACAAAAGAAAGAATTTCTTCATGCAACATACAGTCAACCTGTGGAACTCTTTGCCAGAGGATGTTGTAAAGGCCAAAACTATAACAGGGTTAAAAAAATAACTAGGTAAGTTAATGGAGGTCCATCAATGGCTATTAGCCAGGATGGGCACGGATGCAAAACCATGCTCTGAAGTGTCCCTAGCCTCTGCTGCCAGAAGCAGGGAGTGGGCGACAGGGGTGGATCACTTGATTACCTGTTCTGTTCATTCCCTCTGAAGCACCTAGCACTGGACATTGTCAGAAGACTAATACTGGCCTAGATGGACCATTGGTCTAACCCAGTATGGCCATTCTTATGTTCTGTTCTAATTAAAGTAGCACTTAAAGGCCCCAGGCAGGATCAAGTCCACAATGTACTAGCTGCTGCATGTTCATATAAAAAGGTAAAATGGTATGGGGAAATGGATGCAAAAGTACAGAAAAAGTGATCAGGATGATGATGATAATACGTTTGGTTTGTCCCCCTTCTATAATTATTCAGTTAAATATTATTGTTGCAAATTAAACTGACTTACTGACTCTTCACAGAAAAAGAACTAATGTGTGTGATTTCAAAATGTATGAACCAGACTTTAAAAATCATTATTTTGATTAGCTCTTAGTAAGGTGGGTAATCCCATTAAAATCAAAAGGGATTACTCACACTGGTAAGAGTTGCAGGATCAGGCCCTGTTACAATATCTGATTGCCCTGAAAGCCATCATTTGTTTCCCCTGTAAGGCAAACTTATTTGATTGAGGACCCCTTCTTTGTGTCTGTATTTATTTATGCCTCCGCCACCCCCCCAAGTACACATACCTCCACCCAGCTCTGAAGGCAGAGCGGATAGCAGTGGCTGCTGGCTGGGTGCCCAGCTCCGAAGGCAGCACCATGCCAGTAGCAGCCCACAAGGAAGGGCAGCAACGTTAAAAGTGATATTCATCAATATCACTTTTCACAGCAGACTTAGCACCCCATTGCCACCCTCACTTGTGCGCTGCTGCTACCACCCCAGGGTTGGTGAGGCAATGTGTTTGGGGGGGAGAACCTGAGCCTGGGCTGCCTCCCTGTGAGGGATTTGGGGGGGGTGGGGAGGAAAAGAGAGCCTGAGCCCGGGTGGTGGGGCTCCAGCTGTCACCTTTATCCCCAGCTGTGGGGTGTGCATAGCTGTTCTGCATGAGCCCCAGCCATCAAGGGCTGATAGCCAGAGCTCTTAAAAACAAAACAAAACAAAAAAAAACCCACAACTCGCACTTCTCTTGACACTTTCCCACGTCTCCCTTGGGAGGCCCGACCCAGAATTTGAGAACCGCTGCTCTAAGGTAAGTAATTTAGGGTAAGATTTTAAGAGTGATAGGAGCGGAGTATTTTTGAATATATGGCCCTTCATTTTTACTTAAGAGTAACATCTCTGCTTATTATTAATATTCATCATTATTATTGTATTTTATTTTCAGCAATATACTGAGGGGTGAAATCCTGGCCCTTTTGAAGTCAACGGCAAAGTCTATTTTTCTTTCATTGAGCAAAGTCCTGAATTGCAATTTGACATCAACCTGTGTACCACCTCCACTGGAATACTTACAGTGTTCTCTGTTTAGAAGAATATAGCTTTGAGCAAATTACCTAAAAACAATTAGGAGTAAAGAATATCTCTGTAGCAGGATCATATGTATGAGAATGTAATAAATCAGTTTTGCTCCTTCAAGTATTTGTGCACATGCTTAACTTTAAGCATGAGTAGTGCCATTGCAGTTAATGACACTATGCATATGAACAAAGTCACATATCTGCTTAGCTGTTTGCATGATCAGAGACTTAAATTTCTATATATAAATAGTTTCATAAAATTGAAATAAGAGACTCTACTAATAGTGGCAGTTAAAATACCATCATTTATAATTTAGTTCATTAAAATTTTAAAGTAGCAATAGCATACATTTCAAATTAGTTTTACAAAGTCTCAACCTGACTGAAAGCAGTGACTTTAAAAAAAATCAAGTGATTTAAATCGTTATGTCAATTAATTATTTAAATCACTTCACTCGAGCCATCCCTTTCATCTTGCCACCTCTTAACTCCACATATCTGGTGTTTGCCTTCCCCAGAGATCCCCATGAGCCCTGGGACTGGAAAGCCATAGAATCCCTCTCCAGTTTGCAACCCCAAATTTCTCCTACGTAATGACGGAATTACTAGGCTATTAATAAAAAGAACAGGAGTACTTGTGGCACCTTAGAGACTAACAAATTTATTAGAGCATAAGCTTTCGTGGACTACAGCCCACTTCTTCGGATGCAACATTAGGCTATTAATGTGGTTCAACCCTGTTCTGGAGGAAACATCCCTAGGGTTACAATTACATATTAAAAAAACCTGAATAAAATCAATCAATCAATAATACAAAATGGGTCCATTCATTAATTCCCCCCAAAAAAACTGGCTGAATCAATACAGTCATATAATATACCTAATTCAGCTGATATTTGAGAAAATTGTATATTTGCGACCAAGTCAGCATGACCCACATATTTCACATTGGGAAAAAAATCCATTTGGCTGGTCAGCTATAAGAATAGAGTTATTTTACTAAATTTCTCCATTAGTATTTGCTTTGTATACACTGCATTTTTATCTTGTTATTGCTGTGTAAATTTTTTGTCAGGTAAGTAGATAATGCAATATAAATTTCCAAAACAAATCAATGCAGACTGAATGCCTGAAAATACTTTCTTTCCATGGTAGAATGAAACTAACTTTACACATGAGCGACAGAATAGCAGTGAAAACCTTTCCCCAAAAGGTTAAACATACTGTACTATGGATACAAAACTAGAGAGACTAGAGGAATTCTCAAAAACTGAATAGAGCCTGTGGAATTTGGCACTGGGATTCATATAAATGTTCCAAGTGGAGACTCGGCCCCTTTCTGACCAGTACTGCAGTCAATGGCCTGTTATTAAAATAGCCCCATTGTACTAGGCACTGTGCAAAAATAGAACAAAGTGTAGTCCCTGCTATGACACAGAGGCCCAATGGTGGTTCACTACTCTGTGCTAGCAGCTCTTGGCAGGCCTCACATGCTCACTACACCTAACACACTGTTGTCATGATATATATCCAAAAGGTGGCATGTAATATGTCAT
Source organism: Chrysemys picta bellii (assembly GCF_011386835.1). Lineage (NCBI taxonomy): Eukaryota > Metazoa > Chordata > Testudines > Emydidae > Chrysemys > Chrysemys picta. Next base: position 48,440,224 of record NC_088793.1, on the reverse strand, counting down.
TGGACAACTAATAACTTACTTATTAATATTCTTCTGAAATGTATGTGTGAGTTGTGTACAAAAAGTTATGGATTTGTGCTAGAATTATATTATTAAAATGTGCTTGGTAAGCAATGCATAAGTGCAGTCTGCCCTAGACAATGGGATGTGTATTTGCTTGGCTGGTTGTCAGGCAGAGACAATGAAAGTGCATTTACATTAAAAGGTAAACAAAGTCATCAAGCTAACAAGGGGAAGAGGTAATGACTCAACTATTACCAGAGGAGAAGAAACCAGCATGAAGTCTTCACAGACCACATAGCTTTTCTCCCTCTAGGAATACATTTCAAATGGTTTATTGGACTATGTAGACCGTGGAGCTGAACCTGAAATGATAAATAACTGAATAATTGATTGTATGCACTATTACTGTATTATAAAAGTATATCAGGTAAGGTTTTTTGTGAAAGCTAATAACAAACTGGTGATTAAGATCATTGTAGAATGTGTTAACACAATATACGGAATTATATATACTCGCTGATATTATGCTTTAACGTCTGTGACCAAACAAGGGAGAGACAGGTTCTCTCCCAGACTGGAAGGAAGGCAGCTGTCTACCTGTCTCCAATTAAATTAAACAATATGTGATCCCCCCCCCCCCAAAAAAAAATGAAGCCCTATTAACATACGAATCAGCAGTGGGATGGAAAGTTCACAGGAAGGGAAGAACAGCATGGGGTCATGGTCTCGGGACAAAACAGTAAGTGTGCAAAAAAGCAATAGAAGAAGCCATCTTGGCATCCACTACTGGACAGACACAAGGGGCAGGAGCTCTTGCAAGGTGATAAAGCTGGGTCCTTCAACAGACGAGGTTGAAGTCGCTGGAAACTGAATATAAGTGAAAAACCTTGCCTAGGCAAAAGTCTTTCACTTAAGAAGAGAATGGAGACTAGCACCTTGCACTCCAGTGGAAGGTCCTGACCAACAGAAAGTCAGCCATGGCTGGAAAGAAAAAAAGATTGATAAGAAATCTCCCTTGAACCAAGGCTGTAACTTGTTGAGTGAAGTATTAGCCACTAGAAAGTATATTTTACTTTTATTTTCTTGTAACCACTTTGTCTTCATCTCCTGTACATGAACTCAATTAAAAACTCTCTTTTTGTGTCTCCTTTTTGATTAAATAAACTTGTTTTACTTTTAATCTAAACCAACCCAGTGCTGGGTTAGGAGAGAAGTGATTCTTAACTCTAGTTATAGTAATAAACTGTGCTTTTGTCTCTCTAAAGGAGACAGAAGCCTTGTTAATTCTGAGCATAGGCGCCAACTCCGTGGGTGCTCAGCACCCACTGGCAGCTCCCCATGGCCCCGCCCCACCCCCCTACTCCAGCTTACCTCTGCTTCCTCCGTGATCGTGCCGCGGCGTCCTGCTTCTTCCCCTCCCTCCCAGCGCTTGCGCCATGAAACAGCTGATTCGCAGGGCAGGGAGAGAGAACGGGGCGCGCTGGGGGAAGAGGCGGGGCTCGGGCAGGGATTTGGGGAAGGGATCCAATAGGGGCAGGGAGGGGGCGGAGTTAGGGCAGGACTTTGGGGATGGGGTGGGAATGGGGGTGGGGCCAGGGGCAGGGAAAGGGGTGGAGTTGGGGCAGGGCCAGGGGCAGGGAAAGGGGTGAAGGGGCGCAGGCACCCACACGTGCCGGAGAAAGTTGGCGCCTATGATTCTGAGTGTTCCAGGAAAGGGTTGGACACTCCAGGGCAGATGTTTTTGGGGAAACCTGGGACTAGGGTCACTGTGCAAGTAGTAACCAAGGCAGGTGGAGATTACAGGGGGGCCATTGTGTTGCAGGAAGGCTGCCAGGGCGAGGGTGCTGAACCAAGGGTGCACAGCACACAGACAGACACTCATGGAACTTCATCCTTGTCTGCTGATGTCCAGGCTGTGAGCCACAGCAGCAGAGCATTTAAGGCTCACAGGGTTACAGGGCAGGTGGTAACGCAACCTCTTATCAAAAGGTGGCAATACAAAATTTTGCCTGAAAGCTACAGGCATGACTGCTTTGCCAGTTTTTAAATAATCATAAATCATTTTACAGAACAGGTGAAAGGAATGATAGCTGCAACTTTTAATATGCTTGTTTTAAAGCAGCTGACTCCACAGAGCACTTGTTGAAACTCAATACTTGCTGAAACATTTTAACAGGGCTGAATTCTGCCTTCACTTTCATCCCTTCAACTGCACTGGACATCAGTAGCAGTTGTAAGGGAAGGCAGAATTTGTGTCTATTATCATCAATATGGTAAAAGATTACCTTACCTAATAAATACTGGTTCAAACCATTTGGCGGCTTTTTCAGTCAGTCAGTTGATTAACTTGTTTATGTATTGTTCTTTGGAAAACTAAGCATGTTTCTCTAAATTTTATGAACCATTAAAATGGCATCGCTTTCATCTAGTTAGACTTTTGTAATTAATAAGCTAAGACAAGCATTGCCTCAAGCCCAGTTTATCGTTGTTCCAGTCTCTGTTCAAATTATACTCGAAATGGTTGGCACAGAGTATTGCTGAGAGGGTGAAAAAGGTTGCTCAACCCAGCCTCCCACACCCATAGTCTGTGATAAGTTTCTTTCTCAGTATGAACATTTATTTTTATATAAATACGTACGGAAGTTGACCTTATTTAATTCAAAGTAGTATTTTATTAGCCTCTAATAGATGACTATTTGAATACACTAATAGATTATGTCTATGTCTATATCTACTCTGATTGATGCCCGTACAAGGGAGTCATTCCATGACATTTCAATGGGCAGTGCTTTTATGCGAGAAGTGTCCATCTACTCTCTGTCATTCATATATGTTACTGAACCGAAAAGGCAATAATGACTAAAAAGTGGTTACTTACCTACTCGTAACTGTTGCTCTTTGAAAAATGTTGCAATTGTCCATTACATTTGTGTGAGAGAGAGAGAGCAAGAGCGAGAGCCAGGCACACCAAGACCAGAGCTGAAAAGTTTCCCAGGCAGTAACCAAAGGAGCAGTCACATGTGCACCACAGTGTTCCTTGTGCTCTGAGACAAGGGTATAAAAGGCATTGCCAGCCCACCCTTCCTTCAATTCCTTCATACTAGACTGAGATGATAGATTCTGATGTGTTGGGAAAGAAGGGTAGGTTGTGTAATTGAGATGTGTTCCATATGTCCAACAGCCACAACTACAACAATGTGAGTAACTGTTTTTATTGCCCAGAGTGATTGCATATGTCCATTACACTAGATCAATGGTTTTCAAACTTTTTTCATTTGCAGACCCTGTAATGGTCCCTCGCTATCAAGTGGGGGAGGGAGGCCACTCTTCCTCACTACCAGCAGACTGCAAGTGACAGTTTCTAGGGGAAACTCTGGCCCTCTGAGCAGGGCAGAGCCACAAACAGTCTATAGCCCAGCACCTTCTGGATGGGGCTGACAGTAATTAACAGTCTATAAGGGAACTGTGGCTCCCTGGGCAGGGCAGAGCACAAATAGTCTATCAGCTCTGGGCCCTTTAGGCAGGTGCAGAGCAAACACAGCAGACAAAGCAGTCTAGCATTCTGGCTCAGGTAGACGTCTCAGGTATATGAACGCAGGCCTCTTTGGGCCTCAGGTGGGAAGGCTGCCACTGCAGGGGTAGGGTGACAGGGGGATGCGGGCCCACCCGACTCCACCACATTCCAGCCCAGAGCCCTATCAGTGGCAGAGTGTTCCACCACTGGGTCAGTGGGGAATCCCACAACACACTGACTCACACTCTAGCAGCAGAACCAGACCAGAGTCTGGTTCCCTTAAGCTACTTCCTACCACAGTCTGGTTGTAGGGTCCTGCAGTCCAAAAGTCCTCCAGCTCCTCGGGGTACATAGCCACTGGCAGTCCCCACAGCTCTTCAGGGCATCTATCTGATGGTGGTCCTGGCAGTGCCTCTGGGCACTGGTCTGTCTCCTTCGGCCACAGTTTCACTTGGGCCTTGTTTGGGATCCTGTTGAGATCCCAGCTCCCTGGAAGTGCCGTCTGCTCCCTCCAGTGCTCCAGTCCCAACTGAGCATTGGGGCTCTTTTTTTATACTCCCTGTCCCACCTTGGGACTTCCGGTGAGGGGGGCAGGGTGGAATTAGCTCCGTCCTCCAGGGGGGGAGTATAATGGTCCTTCACTCTGCTGTTCAGAGGGAGGCCACTCTGCCTCACTACACACACCTAAAAAATTTCAAATGGAAGTGTGGACCCTTTCGGAAATTCAATCTGTGGTCCGCAGACCCCTACCATAGAAGTCTTCAACTGAAAACTGACTGAACAGAATTCAACCATAACTGTGGCATGTGCTTGGCACAGCATTTAGCACCCTTTCTCATGCTGTGTCAAATTGTGGGCTTCTACAGTCACACCATCACTTTGGTTTTTGACCGTAGGTGGGGGTATTCACATACTTTTGATTGATCAGAAAAACAGATCCGAAGAAGTGGGCTGTAGTCCACAAAAGCTTATGCTCTAATAAATTTGTTAGTCTCTAAGGTGCCACAAGTACTCCTGTTCTTCTTAATGCCTTTTCTGTGATCTGAAACTTTATTTTCACAGTCACCTTTCACGAACCCTTAAGACATAGTCTGTGGACCCCCGGACCACAGGTTGAAAATCACTGCATTAGGTGACTCCCAAGCAATTTCCAATGGAGGTGGAACTATGAGTTTCATTGGAGGAGGGAATGCAGAACTGGTTTCCTCATGTTTTTATCTTCCCTTGATACAGCAGCAACTACATAATGTGTAACAAAGGTGTGGACAGAAGACCACCTTGCTACTCTGCATCTGTCCATGAAAATAACATTTCCCACAAAAGCCATAGAGGCCGAGTGTGCTCTAGCACAGAGAGCTTTTCCAACTGATCTTATAGCAGTGATCCATTTGGACAGTTGTTGCACTGTTACAGGAAGTCCTCTCATTCGCTGTGGATAGGAGATGAACAGCTGGGAAGAGACCCGAAAAGGCTTTGTTCTATTCTAGATAAAAAGCCAGTGCTTGGTAAACATCCAAAGCATGGAGTTATTGTTCATCTTTATGAGCATGTGGCTTTGTAAAGAAGATCCGCAAATATGTGGATGGTTGAGGTGGAAATCAGATACTACTTTGGAGAGAAACTTGGTGGCCGAAGTTGTACCTTGACCTTGTTAAAACAAAGTATATACAGGATCTATTACCAGGGCACATAGCTCCCCTACTGTCCTCAATGAGGTGAAGGCCATTAAAAGGCCAATTTTGCTGAAAGGTGTAACAATGAACAGGTGACTAAAGGTTCACAAGGGCAAATAGGATTTGAATTTAGTACTACCATGGAGTAAGGTCTCTGATAGGTGGAAAAATCTTTCTAGAACTTTACGGAACCTGGAAGTCATGTGGTTAGAGAATACAGTCATGTGGTTAGAGAATACAGCAGAAACACAAGAGTGAAACACAAAAATTGTAGCCAGCTAGGCATAGAATGGCCCCTCGTCCCGGGAAAGGAGAAACATATTCAAGATGGATCCCAGGGCTATGGTCCACCTTCGAACAGAATAGGGAACATTTCCTGTTCTGAGAGGTTAGAAATCAATCCATTGATGGGACGTCTCCTATTTGAAATATTGTTCTTAGAAAGGTCATATTGAGAGATCATTTGTGATCCAAGGGGAACGATCTGCTCACTCAGAGCACTCAGCCATTCTGGTCACTGTGATGCTATGAGAATCAGGGAATTCCAGATGCAGAAATTCCAGGGCCTGACTGCTTTCTTATCTGGTGCCTCCTGCTTGATGACATGGAACACCACTATGATGTTATCAGTATGTACATGAATATTGCTGTTCTGTATATGATGCAGAAATTAGTGGCAGGATCTGACGGTTGCCCATAACTTTAAAATGTGTTGCCTGGTGGGTGGACCACAAGCCTAGAGCTTGCAGATCTCCCAGATGTGCTCCTCACCCCATGGCTAGGGTATCCATTACCAAAGTCACTGAAGGAAGAGATGGGTAAAAACAGGACCTCTCCTGTAAATAATGCCTTGGTTCATCCACCAATCCAGGGAAAATAGGCAATTCTCTGGGATACACACTAATGTCTTCAGGTGATGTATCTAAGGACAGTAAACTGACTTGAGCTATGAGATGAAGACTGGCATGCAACTCACATAAGTACATGTGACCATATGCCCCAGGAGCCTGAGGCAATTCCTCACCAAGGTTCAGGGATGGGTCTTGAAGGATATACAGAGGTTTTGTAAAGCTAGAAAACTCTGTGGCAGAAAAGCTCTTGCTAGGGTTGAGTCCAGAACTGTCTCAATAAATTCTTTTCTTGGATGGGTGAGAGGATTGATTTCTCTTTGTTTATTTCCATGCTTAAGCATGAAAATAGGAGGAACGTTAAATGGATACTTCTCTCCACCTCCTGAAGGGAGCAATCCTGCACCAGCCAGTTGTCCAGATAAGGGTATAACTGGATGTCTCCAGGGCAGATGTGTCCTGCTATCATTGCCATGCATCTGGTGAAAAACCCTGGGGTAGATGACAGGCTGAAGGATAGAACTGTGAACTGCAAGTGATTTTCACTCACTGTGAACCTTAGAAATTTCCTGTGAGCAGGGTGGATTGCCATACGGAAATACATGTCCCTCAAGCTGAGGGCAGAATACCAATCTCCTGGATCTAGCAAAGGGATAACAGTTGCAAGGGAAACCATACAGAATTGTAGCTTCTTGATGTATTTGTTCAAGTTTCAAAGGTCCAAAATGAGCCTGGGACACCCTCTCATTTTGGGTAATGGAAAGTATCGGGAGTAGAACCCAGCCCTGATTCTTCTATGTCTCCCAAAGAATGTAAAGGCTACACAATATTGGCCACTGAAAAGGGGCGGGGAAGGTAGGAACTGCAGGGTAAATTCTAATTCCACTACTTTTAGCACCCACTTGTCAGGTATGGGCAATATGCCATTCTCACAAGGGAGTGAAACAGACTACTGTCAATTGTGCAGCTGTCTGGAAGAAGTTGCCAAGGTGGATGGCTGGAGCATCCTCCTTTTCAGTTTATGCTTCTGCCTCTACTCGTGTGCCTGTTTAGGCATGTAATACTGCTGCCTCAGAGGAAACGGAGGAAAAAAGTGTGTTCTTTGGTGCATATATTTAGACCCAGGGATTTCAGCTCTTCCTTCGAATCTTTTAAAGTATGCAGGGCTTCATCCATCTTTGAGGAAAATAAGTCAGAGCCCTCAAAGAGGAGATCTTCAGTGATCTGTCATACCTCTGACCACTGGAGCAGTGATGAGCAGTGCATGGTTACTGCTGTTGCCATAACTCTGGCAGCTGAATCTGCAGTGTGGACCTTGCAACTACCCACCCGTCCACCATGAAAGACCAGAAGTCACCCTTGGGAGTCCTCTGACAGCTTGTTAAGGAATTTGGCCAATTCATTCCAACTGGAATAATCAACACAGGTCAAAAGGGCTTGATGATTCGCTATGTGTAGTTCTAACCCCACCTTTCTACCAAAAAGGGCCAATTTTGTGCATCTTTGGGAGTCAGTTTCACTCTGTCTTGGTGGTGTCTTTCAATTATTACCACCACTACCTGGGAGAGCAACTTTCGTTGATGTAGCTAGGTATAAAGTGCCTGATTTGTGGGGATTTTTCTCCATATGCTCCATCTGTAGAAGACTACCTCCATACCAGGACCTCATGCGCTGAGGAGGACAAGGTGTTTGGAAGAAGCAGATTAGAACCCTCCTAAGGATGGTCTTGCACTGTTGATGCTGGAGGCCTGCCTGAAGCACAGGCAATGCCAATCCTCAGCATCATCATCAGTCTATCAGTTCCACGTGGAGAAACTTCCTCCATCAAGAGTAGGTTTCTGTAATGTAGTAGTTGCCCGGTACTGACTTTGGATGGTCTTTTGTGACCGGGTAGGGAGACTTCTCTTCTCAGTGACTGATTTCTGTAGTGCAGTAGATGAGGATCTAGATGCCACAGGCATCCTGCATGTCACCCAGTAGGGCCTATAACAGGGTTGGTATGATACCAGAGGACAATTGTGGCACTGCATTCTCTCAATCTGCTCTTGTCAGAATTAGTCCTACAAGAGCAGGGATGATCCCTGGAGGAAGCTCTGGATTCCATGAAGTGGGAGACTTCAGCCTCTGAGGAAGAGTGTGAGTACTCCAAAGGCCAGGGTGGAACAGTACCAGCAGGCATCGCAAGAGATCAGTCCTGTGATCTATGATGGGTCTGCAGTTTCAGTGATAACATCGGGGGCTTCCTAGTTATAGCACTGTGCACTGCAGTGGAGGGGTTGTCCTTGGTTTTGGAGCTGCCATCAAGATTACTGGAAGCAGTACCAGACCTGATGTTATTGCCAGTGTAGCAGATCCTGATGTGGAAACCAACATGGGATGGGCCTGATGTATTAATTTAGATGGACTATATGGGCTAAAGGTGTTAACATAACCCAGTCACTGTCCAACACTAAACAGTGTTAAACAAGCTTCGGGGTTTAGTATGCAGAGACCTTAGTCTGCTTAGCACCATGACAAATACACAATTAAAAATCATTTTAACCTTTTTATTAAAGATAAAGAACAAAAGGAAAAACAGTTAATACATTTCAAATCTTTTAAGTACGGCTTTCATTTAAACAACATTTTTGTTCCCTTTCCCTTTAGATGGAACCCCCCTCCACCCCTTGTTTGACAGTCTCTTCGACAGTATTCAAGATTAGTAATAACTGTCATCCCAGGTGTGGTTTGGGATTCAGCTGGAACCATCAGAGGTGGCAAGGTCATCTGAGTACCTCTATTTCTGGCTCATTCTGGTCAGGACACTTCTCAGGATCAGGATGATGAAGGTCTGGGGTCCCTGAAAATAGTAGGGGTGGCAGCCATGATGCTGAAATTCATTCCAGTAGCCTTTTGTTGTCTTGCTGTTCTTTTAAACTTTCCCCACAGAATCTCTCTCTTTTAAGGACTCAAAAAGCGAGTGATGGATGAAATAGCCCATCCCCTCATCATTTTGTCCATCAGTTAGGCTTAACATCCAACACACCAATTTTGGCTCAGTAACTTCCATAACATAAGAACAGCCATACTGGGTCAGACCAAAGGTCCATCTAGCCCAGCATCCTGTCTTCCAACAGTGGCCAATGCCGGGTGCCCTAGAGTGAATGAACAGAACAGGAAATCATCAAGTGATCCATCCCCTGTCACCCATTCACAGGTTCTGGAAAACAGAGGCTAGGGACAGCATCCATGCCCAACCTGGCTAATAGCCATTGATGGACCTATCCTCCATGAATTTATCTAGTTCTTTTTTGAACCCTATCATTGTCTTGGCCTTCACATCCTCTGGCAAGGAGTTCCACAGGTTGACTCTGTGTTATGTGAAAAAATACTTCCTTTTGTTTGTTTTAAACCTGCTGTCTATTAATTTCATTTGGTGGCGCCTAGTTCTTGTGTTATGAAAAGGAGTAAATAATACTTCCCTATTTACTTTCTCCACACCAGTCATGACTTTATAAACCTCTATCATATCCCGCCCTTAATCGTCTCTTTTCCAAGCTGAAAAGTCCCCGTCTTATTAATCTCTCCTGATACAGCAGCCATTCCATACCCCGTAATCATTTTGTTGCCCCTTTTCTGAATCTTTTCCAATTCCAATATATCTTTTTTGAGATGGGGGCGACCACATTTGCATGCAGTATTCATGGATTTATATAGAGGCAATATGATATATTCTGTCTTATTATGTATCCCTTTCTTAATGATTCCCAACACTGTTTGGTTTTTTTTGACTGCCGCTGCACATTGAGTTTTCAGAGAACTATCCACAATGACTCCAAGATCTCATTCTTGAATGGTAACAGCTAATTTAGACCCCATCATTTTGTATGTATAGTTGGGATTATGTTTTCCAATGTGCATTACTTTCCATTTATCAACACTGAAATTCATCTGCCACTTTGTTTCCCAGTCATCCAGTTTTGAGAGATTCTTTTGTAGCTCTTTGCAGACTGCCTGGTACTTCATTATCTTGAGTAGTTTTTTATTATCTGCAAATTTTGCCACCTCACTGTTTACCCCTTTTTCCAGATTACTTATGAATATGTTAAATAGGACTGGGCCCATTACAGACCCATGGGGGACTATTTACCCCTCTCCATTTTAAAAACTGACCATTTATTCCTACCCTTTGTTTCCTATCTTTTAACCAGTTACAAATCCATGAGAGAACCTTCCCTTTTATCCCATGACTGCTTACTTTGCTTAAGAGCCTTTGGTGAGGGATCTTGTCAAAGGCTTTCTGAAAATCTAAATACACTGTATCCACTGGATGGCCCTTGTCCACATGCGTGTTGACCCCCTCAAAGAATTCCAGTAGATTGGTGAGGCATGATTTCCCTTTACAAAAACCATGTTGACTTTTCCCCAACAAATTATGTTACATAAGAACATAAGAATGGCCATACTGGGTCAGACCAAAGGTCCATCCAGCCCAGTATCCTGTCTGCCGAAATACCAGGTCCCCCAGAGGGAGTGAACCTAACATGTAATGATCAAGTGATCTCTCTCCTGCCATCCATCTCCACCTTCTGACAAACAGAGGCTAGGGACACCATTCCTTACCCATCCTGGCTAATAGCCTCCATGAATTTATCTAGTTCTCTTTTAACCCCGTTATAGTCCTAGACTTCACAACCTCCTCAGGCAAGGATGACTGTGCGCTGTGTGAAGAAGAATTTCCCTTTATTTGTTTTAAACCTGCTGCCCATTAATTTCATTTGGTGGCCCCTAGTTCTTATATTATGGGAACAAGTAAATAACTTTTCCTTATTCACTTTCTCCACACTACTCATGATTTTACCTCTATCATATCCACCCTTAGTCTCCTCTTTTCCAAGATGAAAAGTCCTAGCCTCTTTAATCTCTCTTCATATGGTACCCATTCCAAACCCCTAATCATTTTAGTTGCCCTTCTCTGAACCTTTTCTAATGCCAGTATATCTTTTTTGAGATGAGGAGACTACATCTGTACGCAGTATTCAAGATGTGGGCGTACCATGGATTTATATACGGGCAATAAGATATTCTCCATCTTATTCTCTATCCCTTTTTGAATGATTCCTAGCATCCTGTTTGCTTTTTTGACTGCCGCTGCACATTGCGTGGAGGTTTCAGAGAACTATCCACGATGACTCCAAGATCTCTTTCCTGATTAGTTGTAGCTAAATTAGCCCCAATCATATTGTATGTATAGTTGGGGTTATTTTTTCCAGTGTGCATTACTTTACTTTTATCTACATGAAATTTCATTTTTGCCATTTTGTTGCCCAATCACTTAGTTTCGTGAGATCTTTTTGAAGTTCTTCACAGTCTGCTTTGGTCTTAACTATCTTGAAGCAGTTTAGTATCGTCTGCAAACTTTGCCAACTGTTTTCCCCCTTCTCCAGATCATTTATGAAGAAGTTTAATAGGATTGGTCCTCGGACTGACCCTTGGGGAACACCACTAGTTACCCCCTCCATTCTGAAAATTTACCATTTATTCCTACCCTTTGTTCCTGTCTTTTAACCAGTTCTCAATCTATGAAAGGATCTCCCCTCTTATCCCATGACAACTTACCGTAATTTACGTAAGTGCCTTTGGTGAGGGACCTTGTCAAAGGCTTTCTGGAAATCTAAGTACAGTATGTCCACTGGATCTCCCTTGTCCACATGTTTTTTGACCCCTTCAAAGAACTCTAATAGATTAGTAAGACATGATTTCCCTTTACAGAAACCATGTTGACTTTTGTCCAACAATTTATATTCTTCTATGCATCTCACAATTTTATTCTTTACTATTGTTTCAACTAATTTGCCCGATACTGACATTAGACTTACCAGTCTGTAATTGACAGGATCACCTCTAGACCCCTTTTTCAATATTGACATTATATTAGCTATCTTCCAGTCATTGGGTACAGAAGCTGATTTAAACGATAGGTTACAAACCACCGTTAGTAGTTCTGCAATTTCACATTTGAGTTCCTTCAGAACTCTTGGATGAATACCATCTGGTCCTGGTCACTTATTACTGTTTAGTTTATCAATTTGTTCCAAAACCTCTTCTAATGACATCTCAATCTGGGACAGTTCCTCAATTTGTCACCTAAAAAGAATGGCTCAGGTTTGGGGATCTCCCTCACATCCTCAACCGTGAAGACCGATGCAAACAATTTAGTGTCTCCGCAATGACCGTATCATCCTTGAGTGCTCCTTTAGTACCTTGATAGTTCAGTGGCCCCACTGGTTGTTTGGCAGGCTTCCTGCTTCGAATGTACTTAATTTTTTTGCTAATACTTTTTGAGTCTTTGGCTAGCTGTTCTTCAAATTCTTTTTTGGCCTTCCTAATTATATTTTTATACTTCATTTGCCAGAGTTTATGCTCCTTTCTATTTTCCTCACTAGGATTTAACTTCCATTTTTTAAAGGATGCCTTTTTGCCTGTCACTGCTTCTTTTACTCTGATGTTTAGCCATGGTGGCGCTTTTTTGGTTCTCTCACTATGTTTATTAATTTGGGGTATACATTTAAGTTGAGCCTCTATTATGGTGTCTTTAAAAAGTTTCCATGCAGCTTGCAGGGGTTTTACTTTTGGTGCTGTACCTTTTAATTTCTGTTAAACTAGCTTCCTCATTTTTGTGTCGTTCCCCTTTCTGAAATTAAATCCTACAGTGTTGGGCCGCTGTGGTGTTTTCCCCACCACAGGGATGTTTAAATTTAATTATATTATGGTCACTATTACCAAGCAGTCCACCTATATTCACCTCTTGGACCGGACCCTGAGCTCCACTTAGGACTAAATCAAGAATTGCCTCTCCTCTTGTGGGTTCTAGGACTAGTTGCTCCAAGAAGCAGTCATTTAAGGTGTCAAGAAACTTTATCTCTTCAACAGGGAGCAGTGGGCTGAAAGGCACACTTTATCTTCAATACCAGACTGGCTAGCAGCTTCTGCAGTTGCAGAGTTCTGCAGCAAGGCCTTTAACAACGTGGAGGCCATTCTCTTCTTTGGCTTTGGAGGGTGAGGGTGCTCCAAGCACTTGTGCCTCTTGGAGGAGTGCTCTAGTGAGGAGGATATCCTCCTCCCTCTTTCTGCAGGTAAGACCAGGGGAGCACTCCTGCATGGTGAGGAACTCCCTCTGGTTAACTGAACTGATATTGATGCCAGGCCAGCAGTGGCCTCCACAAGGATGTACTTGTCTTCTCTCTGCTTCTTGGTTCTTGTCTTGAAGCCCCTGGAAAAAAAAAATCAGATGCCTGTCCCTGACTTCACCCTCACCAAGGCACTTCAGGCAGTGAGATTGAGAGTCACTCACAAGTACTGGTTTGTGGCACCCAAAGCAGGGTTTGAAGACAAGGGACCTTGGCATAGGTTCCTTCAGTACAAGGCAGAGCCTGGAGTCCATGGACAACTAATTGTGAACAATTGATTAAAAAAAAAATAAAGAAGAAGAAAAAGAGGTCTAAGGACCCAAAAATGAGTACCACTAACTAAAACCAGCAAGTTCTCTAAAGGAATGATCAAAGAGCATGTTCTGACCACCAATAAGAAGGAACTGTAGGATGGGCATGGTGGCTTTACCCTTTATAACCTTAGCTCAGAGCACAAGGAAAACCAGGTCACAGTGTGGCCGCCCCTCTGAGTTCTGCTAGGAAAATTCTCCAGCTCTGGTGTACAAGGTGTGCAGCACATCCTCTCCCCTCCCCGACCATAATGGACATGTGCAATCACTCAAAGAAGAATTAGTTTCTTATTGTACACACAATCTCCTTCTAGGTTCATAACTAGATCCAAGCAACTGAATCAGTTTAAGGCTTGGTCTACACTAAACCCCCAAATCGAACTAAGGTACGCAACTTCAGCTACGTGAATAATGTAGCTGAAGTCGACGTACCTTAGTTCGAACTTACCGCGGTCCAGACCCGGCAGGCAGGCTCCCCCGTCGACTCCGCGTACTCCTCGCGGCGAGCAGGATTACCGGAGTCGACGGGGAGCACTTCTGAGTTCGATTTATCGCGTCCAGACAAGACGCGATAAATCGAACCCAGAAGTTTGATTGCCTGCCGCCGAACCAGCGCGTAAGTATAGACAAGCCCTAAGTCTTGTGAACTGGAAGACAGCATAAGCAGTTACTTTCTGTGCGGACCTGTATCTTTCATGAGTTAAATTCAAACAGAGTTGGTACTTCTTTCTGAGTCAGTACATTTCTGCCATGAGTCCCACTACATTTAGTAAAAGTCTTTTTTACAGTGTAGTTTTAATGTTTTTTAAGGTCCCAGTTTTGCAGCCTTTTCTCACATTGATAGTCCAACTGAAGGTAATGCCCAAAATTTTCAAACTTGATGCACAAGTTTGGCCACATAAATTTATTAAGTAGCCTTACTTATGAAAGGACTGGGCCCCACAACTTACATTGATTTCAGAAACCCATGTTTGAAAATTGTTGCTCACAGGACTGTTCACGTAAGTAAATGTAATTTAGTGTAAAGAGCACAGGTTTGGGGTTTGGTTGCTTGTTGTTTTTAAAACATCTTTTGAAATACAGAAAAAATATGCTTAGGCATTTTCAAGAATTGTTTCCAACGTCTGGTGTGTATCTTAACTTATTACATGCTGTCAAAAATTCTAAAAGTACTTCAGTAAGCACTGAGAATTGTTTTCCAAACATCCTCCCTTTGTGGTGCAAACCAAACCTCATGGTGTTGTCTGAACTAGGTGATTCTGTAGAAAGTAATCTGAATGATTTCCAAGAGGCGCTGATCAATATTTGAATGTCCACTATTAGACTTGGTAGGAACATGTGAGTGATTTAGGGAGAAGATAGAAACCAAGCTCATAAAATGAGAGGAAGAGACATTGCCAGGAAGTACACCTCCCAGCTTCACACCCACTTCTCTGTCCTCTTCCCTCCCCGCTGTGACATCTCTGAACAACTGTCACACCTGATATATTAATGTAGTATTTTTCTCATTTCTTTGCCACACCACAGTATGCAAGTCTCAAATCTGATAATATTGGAGGCAATTGTGAAGAGATGTCAATAGGGAACTCATGGAAGGAATATGTTATTAATGAGTTACCCATGGTACTGGACAGTAAGATAAGGAAATTTCATGTTGACCCAAAACAGAGGAGTAGTCTTCTTGATACCAGTGCCCAGAAGAGTAATTATCTGGGGAAAAAAATATTATCCACCAGGTGCAATGAGTCAGCCCTTTTATAGCATCTTGAGCTCCAGAGGAATTTGGAAAACAGCCCAGGGTTATTGAGAAATCTCTGAAGGATGAGTATAACAAGCCAGTTGCCTTATTTCTGGAGGCCCTGTCTACCCTGCTCCATCCTCAATTTCTCTTCAGAGGAGGCTCAAAATCATGGAGCTGCTTCAAGGTGGCTTTGTACTTTTTCTTACTATGGCTATTTCACCATCCTGTGATTTCATATTAGTATGAAGTGGGTTTTAGCCCACGAAAGCTTAGGCTCAAATAAATGTGTTAGGCTCCAAGGTGCCACAAGTACTCCTGTTCTTTTTGGGGATACAGACTAACACGGCTGCTGCTCTGAAACATATTAGTATGGTAGCAATTAAACTTAATTTTTAAATTCAATGTATTCACAATAAGCTAAGTTGATAAGGAAAAAACATTATTGGCAAGATTCTTTTCTGACATCTTTTATGGATATTATTATTTTTCCCCCTAGCATAGCATGGCCTTACGTTGGACATTCTTCCTCTGGCAGGGTAGATTCATCATTAGTCAGTGATTATATTTACAAAACATGCCTCAGTAAAGAAAGCAGTGGACAAAATTAATATACATAATTATTTTAGTAAATCACATGTTGTTCCATCCATCCTTGAGAAAAATTAGTTCACCTTTAAGGTAAACCTTGATAATCTTTCCCCTGTAAATCTCCCAAAATTTAAAGAGAATCTAGATTATTTGATGGATCAATCACCACCACCAGTCTCAGGCTAGTTTACCTTGCACACTTAAGGTCTGCTCCTATTCCCATTAAAGCTGAAATTCTTATTGACTTCAGTGGGGGTGAGATAAGATATGAAACATTTGGGGCCTCATCACCAAGTTATAAATGAAGTTCTCCTTCCTGAGGACAGTCTCATTTGACCACTCCCCATTATGTGACAAGTAACACCTTTTAATGAAAATGTCTCAACATAACCTACCTCTGCCAAGAAAGTTACATGGTCCTTTCTGGAATTTCGGGGGAAGGATAGCTCAGTGGTTTGAGCATTGGCCTGCTAAACCCAGGGTTGTGAGTTCAATCCTTGAGGAGGCCACTTAGGGATCTGGGGCAAAATCAGTACTTGGTCCTGCTAGTGAAGGCAGGGGGCTAGACTCAATGACTTTTCAGGGTCCCTTCCAGTTCTAGGAGATATGATATCTCCATATATTTAAAAAAAAAATTAATTCTAATGTTTACAAACTGACCTAAATTTTTACTGCTGCTAATTATAAGTACTTCCCCTACAGTGCACCTTTCTTTAAGCATAACTATGCATGAATCACATGCCTGCAAATACAAGAAAAAAAGTTTTAAGACCCAGACAAATACCATTTCCCCCTTCAAGGCTGAATGTTAACTTCATGAAGAACCTTATCTATATCACCACAAGGCTCAGTTTTAAGACTGCTATTAAACTTCATTTTTTCCTGTTTGGTATTACACCGATCAACCAATCAAATCTTTGTTCTGTCTTATCATTGCTCATTCATCAGTAACATCAACTACAAAACATTCTCTTAATTAACATGGAAGTCATTTAAATAAAGTATTAGAGATCTAAAGTACTATACATAGATCCTTCCTTAAAAACGGTAAGGGTCACATCCAACCTTTCCCATATCAACACACAGAGGAGGAATATTTGCCCAAAATTTTGAGCATTCATATGGCAGCATCCTCTGTATAGGGCAGAACCAATGGAAGCAGCATGGACTGTAGGCCAGAAAGAAACACGTACACAGAAAAGACATGCCACTCCTCACAATCTCAGGTCTTAAGAGAGAAGTCAGTATGTCTTTTTGGTACTCCAAGCCCCTTCCACAAGGGGAAGCCAGTCCTGGCAGCATGGCTAACTGTGCTGTCGATTGCTTTCCCTAGGGGAATGGGGTTTTCATGGATCAGGCCCTCCAATGGGGAAAGGAGATTAGAATAAATTGGCAGAATTATTGCTGCTAACAGGAGCATTAACATAAATACAGTATTCTGACTCATTCAGAAAGGAATACGCCATGAAGACCAACTCTTCCCAACTCCTCCCTCCCTTGCAACTGGACTGTTTTCTTCCCAACATGCAGCAGTACCAGTAAGCAAATAGTAGGGATGGACTGGTGGCAGCACCACAGTGGTAGAAAAATACCACCACATAACTGCCTTTTCTCACCATTCCCTTACCAGTCCACTTCCTCTTTATGGCCCCAATTCAGCAAAGCATTTCAGCACATGATTAAACCCATGTTTGTTCAGCAAAGCACTTCAGCGGGAGCTTAAAGTTGAGTAGACACTTATGTGCCCTTGGTAGGCTTAACCATGACCTGCAGCCATCTGCAGGAAACTTAGAGGGAGGAGCACAGGTTGCAGGAGAGAAAGGTTTGGAGGAGGCACCACAAAGCCAATTTGTTATTCCCCTGGCTTGAATACTAGCTGCAGTTGCAGCATGCCTGTAACTAGTTCACTTAATAAAGACCCAAATTAATGTTAGAAATGTGGAGTCATTTCATGTTTTTACTTAGCACATCGTACATGAAACAGGGCCTAAAGTGAAACTTTTGGTAAGTGGTTTGCTGAACAGGGATGGACTGCTGAATCTGAGCCTACACTCTTCCAGTGCCCCTCCATGCCACATTACTGAGGTAAGTGTGGGGCTTTAAGTCATGTCTTTTCTTTGGATAGATGTGTATTTGCTTATACAGCTTTCTGTTACAAAAAGCTTTGATAGGTGCTTCATATATCACAGCTTAAAATTAGTAAACTTTGTATGTTTTGCTTCCATTTTAAAGAAATATTGATCCAAGATTGAGACTCTTCTGAAACTGTAAGCAATTTAAAGTGTGCTAATACTTTTCTATAGCTTTCCAGCAGCAGCATACACAGTGATCAAGGCCTAAGCTAAATATGATAATGTACAGTTAAAAGGTCATAATTCAAGGCTAGTAGGCTTAAAATAATACCTCTATTTGTTTTGCAAGATGAGTGTGCATGCAAGTTCTTGATATACATTCCTGATCCCTGCATAAAGATTCCCCCCCGCCCCTCCCCGTGTCCAACATTCCACATTAAATTAAGTACAGTTTGTGGGATAACATTCACCTTTTCCTCATGTGTCAGGTATTGGCAATTTCTGAAGGCAGGATACCAGACTTTATGGACCAAATGCTATCTTCCTGTTTCCTAAAATTTATATTTATATAACACTTCTTCTTACCACTCTTTTGTGCTTTTCTGTTCTATTACTGTAAGCAGGAGTTGTATTCAAAGTCACAAAAATCTTGCTTCCTGAGCGCTTCAAGAAACATGATTCTGGTACATGTAAGTCAGCAACATTTTCACAAGAATTGGACCGACAGACAACTTCACATGCACGCACGAACACCTAATCACAGCAAAATAACAAATTGGATAGACCTTGGAGCTAGACTGAATGACACCAGCTAAGGATCTAGTCCAATGTTCCAAATTTGTTGTTATAACATTCATATGAAGATTCAGTTTATATTCAACATAAGGAAAACTGAGATCAAAACAACAGGTCTGTCAATTGTCTAGACATTTCTTATGTGCCTATCAAAGGCCTCAATCCAATAATTCTTTACATCCAATTTTCTTTCAGACAGATTTTTCTTCCCACTGATAGTATGCACAAAAAGACTCAATAAATATCAAATTATTTCCATAGACTTTGAATATAAATATTGTTTAAACTGTTTACCTTTCTTGCTTCTCTTATCATCTTCCTAATGGTTTCCTTTATTGTGAAAGGCTGTATTCGTGGTGGATGAAAAAGTAGATCAATATTTGTACCTCCAGATATTCCAGGCATCAGATAGGGCCAGCCCAAGTCAAGGTTCGGAGCTTCCACATCAGATTCAATAGGCCAATAAGTACCCGAGGAAGAGGTATCATCAACAGCATTGTCAGAGGAATAAACTGTGTTTTGAGGAAGTTTCTGAACAGTGTTCAAAATATAATTAATTTCTTCTTCTGCTAGGAACTCTGAACATCTCTCTTTGGAAAGAAATTCTTGGTAGGCTTCTAAACCTCCTTCAATTAAAGCATCAATAGCTACACGATACCATTCCTTGTAATGAGGTTCAATGTAATTGTCTGATCTGCATTCATCGTGTAAAGATGAAAGCATAGATGATGTTTCCATTTTCACCAATATTTAATGACAAACCTTTTAAATTTCCATTCATGCACCAATGAAATGTACCTGAGAGGAAATTGAAAGAAAACAGTTAATGTTTTTTGGAAATTTTAATGATAATACTTTAACCTTCTCTTCCACCATCTAAGGATTTCAGAGTGCTTTGGAAAATTCATCAAGTAAGCTTCACAAACCTAAGTCAAGTGGGTATTAGTCTCCCCTTTTTCAGATGGGGAAACTGAGGCACTTGTGAGTTAAGTGATTTGCTGAGGTTCATATGTAGAGTCTGTGGCAGGACTGGCAATACATCCCAGATTTCCTGATTCCTAGTCTTGTAGTATAAACAGCACATGTTCTGTGTGTGGAGAATGAATATGTAAATTTCCTCCAGTCAATTGTTTCAATACTCTATGCTTGTTGGACCATACTTAAAAGTGTTAAAACCCCAGCCCTGATTCCTGCTTCTTTATGCTACAGTCTCTCATAGTCCTCCCTTGTACACATACCTTTTCTCAGGCTTCTCTGAAACCACAGCCTTTGATGTCCTTATCTTTATCTACCTTTTTATTCACCATGCTGATCTAATCCTCTTGCTGCTTGAAGCAAAGCCAGCCTACCTCACTTTCATGAGTTACTTGAAACAGAGTGTCTCCTCCCACATCTTGAATCAGACTATGACTCAGCAATCTGTTTTCTAGTTCCACCCTGCTCAGCCTCTGGAGCGGCTGCTTTTATCTTACTGTTAATTTAAAACAACAATAATAAAAAATCCGGAGTTTTTTATTGCTCACATAAATGTTCTTTTTTCAATTAAACTGGAAGGGGGTTTGTGGCTGCTGCCACAGAGAAAGGGGGTACGTACAAGGGGAGTAAGTACATAAAGAATAGAGGGCCAACTTCTCCTCTCATTTACAGCCATACAACTCCACTGAACTTATACAATTTCCTTACAATCTTTGGCCTAGGGAGGTAAGCTATAACTTGGAAACCCATGAGAGCAGCATGCAAGTGGTCAGGTAGAACAGAAAGCAGGTACATGGCAGAACCTTCCCAACCCCAATGGTAACAACATAATGTGACTCAGAGAAAGATAAACAAAGGAGAGTAGGGGAAGTTGGGAGAACAGCTATTGCGTGCAGAGTAACTTAGGACACAGACACCTAATGTGTTGCTAGAAAATTAACGTGAAAATCCTTGTTGGAAGCCTATTTAATGATATTTTGCAGTAATGCATTATTTATGTAAATAATAAATGTACATATTATGCTGAACTTATTTATTGAGCACATAAAATATTTTATTTATATGTAGATCTTCCTAATGTTTTTGCAAGAAGTGCAGTGTTCATTTACTTTAGTAATCTACGTTGGAAATAGTTTAAATAATATGAAAATGCAACTGAAAATGGCTTCCAAATACCACTTAAATTAAGCCTAATGAAATACAAATTAAAAGCTCCGTATAGCACACTGTACTAACTTAACTGTAAAATCCAATGTTCAAATATTATTTATTTTCAATTCTGGATAGTAATCCAAGTAATATTTGTGTCTGCAGATTTGTTGGTCTTGCAACTAAATTCCTTCTAAGGGAGGAAAGATCAGCTGGATAAAGGAGGATGAAATAGGAGTGAAAAATTAAACCAAGACTGCTGTTGAGGAGATTGCTAAATCTGAAGCTTAAAAGAAATGGGAAAAGGCCAATCTGAAGCTGGCATCAGCCAGACACACGAAGGATTCAATTTGAATTCTGTCTCTGGGGCACCAGAAGGAGAGATCATCACCCAAAATACTATGCTCTTGAGCCTGGAGGAAAAGGAGTGTTTTTTGCTGCTACTGTAGTGGCGGATTTCAGTGGTTAGCAGTAAGCTAAAGAAGGCTTGGTTCATGTCCGCTGACTGAGAATTATGATGTTTTACAGTGGGAGATATGCAGAGGCTGATTATCCACCGCCTTGCACAGTGGGTACAAAGTAGGTATAAAATAGGAATAGTAACATCTTTACACACACTTTGTACAGATGCAAATGACTACACATGGTGCAAGGCTGTGGAGAATCAGTCCGTGATGCATAAAGGAGCAAAAAAACTAAAAAGACAAAATTAGGCCTCTCATGAAGTTGAGATAGTATCACTTTGAAATCAATGTTTTGTGAACTCAAATAACAGGGCAACACTTTTTCAAAGCTATTTAAGATCAAGAGTGAAAAGTTATTAAGTACAAAATTCATAGATATTCAACTGAATATTAATGGGAAGACAATTCACTAATGCAGGCTACTAAATTGACCAGTTAGTGCACTTTTGTAGGACTTTCCCAGGGGTAATATCACTCTAACCATTGCATTGTTAGTTTGATGGTAAGGGCCTGATCCTGATTCCACTGAAGTCACTCTCTCTAAGGTATTTCTAAAGAGGGTTACTACTGTGGTATCTAAGTGTTGTTGGGAATGGGAATTCCCATTGATTTCAATAGTTGGAACAGGATCATGCAAATATAAAACACTGACATCTTGAGAACAAGTGAAAAAATAACACTACATTTTAAATTATATAGATCTCATGGCAGTGTGCAATCTTCAACTGTGGTGTTACACAACATGGTTAGCCAGGGATTTCTACTTTCTGTATATATTTCCCTTTTATCCTTTGTCATACTTTCTTGCTTTATTCTCTTCAGTATGCATTGCTATTCAATTTATTCTGTGTGCACCTCCACCCCTAATAAATATATAATAAATATTGGGTGTGGGGACTGATGCACGATGAATGAGGCAAAGCTTCATTTGTTCCACTATCCATTCCTTCTAACTAGTCTATGCAAGTCTCTGCAGTGAGGATTAAGGGAAAGAAGGTTTGGTTTTCTTATTTTTAATGGGCTAGAAACTCAGATGTTGTAGATTGGAGTTCAATTTAAGTTAATGGAGCTTTATAGATTTATTCCAGCCAAGCATTTGGCCCAACATTGATATTTTTTCCTTTTCCTTTGTTTTTAAATAAGGACAGGGGGTTCTTTGGTTTTTGCCTGTTGTTTTATTGAAGAAAATGTATTTATTAAATAGGACATACAGATCAAATGCAATTACCTGGGCTAAGACATACGGCAGCAGGCTATAAATACAATATGACTCTCCATCTCAAAAAAAGCTGCAGACTTCTGCATTAATGAATTTTGTCCCACATAAGACTAATTATGTTTCTCAGAAAAAAATGTTGCTTATAAAAGTGTCAAAAGCAGCATCCTTTTAAGAAATTAAATAAATTTCCTGTTTATCATAAGGAAAAAGAAGGCAGTCAAAGCAGGTGAGACACATGGAACATATTGTCTGGAATTAAGGACATCAGTGTCTGGTACGTGGATAAGTTCAGACAAAAGAAGACTCTCAAATTGAAGTGATTCTATCAAGTAGATATAGTACCATCTCTAACTCTCTTGCAATTGTCTTTTCCCTTCCCAGAACGTAAGAGTTATTGCACAGGAAGGGCACCTTGATGGAAGGTTAAGAACTTGTAGAAGGTACGCTATAGAACAGAGATTTAGACAATTGGTCTGTCAGGCAAACTAAACTTTTTATATTTTTTACGGTGTGTCAGCTAGTTAAAATTTCACTATATTAAAAAAGTATATGGTTTGGGTTTTTTTGAGATCTTTTTAATATAAATCAGCACAGAGATTAAATTGAGAAACAAAGTGCGCTGACTTTTGAAAGTCCCTTCCGCCATGTATATTGTTTCTGTACAGTGGGCTTGAGTCTTCAAAGACTCATTCTCAGGATTAATCCTTACATTAGCAAACCTATTACTGATACAGCTAAGGATTTGCAGGATCAAGCCCATAGTCTGAGGTTTCAGTAATTTGCCTAAACCCATCTTCCTATCTTTATATATGTCAAATGCACTTTGATTAATCAGACTTTGTGTACATATTTTTAAAACAGACTGGCTATGAGAAAGTTGTCAGGTACCTTCTGAGATATACCGTCAACTGTCAATTCCAGTGCTTTCCCTATGTTTAGTTGCGTGCACCTGACATTCACTGTATTAGCCATCTTCCACTTATGGACATAGGGACTGGATTCTTAACATTGGTCAAGAAAGAATTTTCCTACCAAGAGCTGAAATGTGCTTCACTGAATGAATAGGAGATTTGCATTTCAGAGCACGTGATCCAGCTGAATCAGTTGGTACAGTATGTAAACTCTGCATGCATCCTGCACAGGCTTGCTCATTTTTGCTCACGCAAACAACATACCCCGCCCTCTCCAATGTTGCTACAAGCAGCACAGCAAGACAAAGCTTGTATTTTGGGAAGGAAGTGGAAATGTGTGTCTTCGTAGAAATGGACTTACAACATGTTAGCCTCCACAAAGATGACAGATGGATGGCAGACACAGAAAAGGCAAAATAAATAATGAGTCCTGCTCCATATTCAGGCCCCTATACATTGCACATTACTCTAGGCAATGACCCACCTGTGGGTATATATCAAAGAGACAATGCACAAACATCTCCCTACATCCCTCACCTCTATCACATACGATGCTTGTGGATTTTATGGCTGTTATTGGAACAATACGCCTTTAAACCAATTATTCCTATTATCAAAGCTATGGACAATACACAAGAGCCTTGCTCAGCCAGTTGCTAACAGAATAGATGTTTTATGACACTGCATTCCCTACCTGGGTAGTGCTTTTCCTACCAAAGGATCCAAAATGCTCTATTACAGTCAGAGGAAAAGTAGAATTTAATAGGGAAAAGTTGAACATCATTTTTTCTGTAGGATAGAAAATTAAACTTGTTGACACAAATATGAAAACTACCAAATGCTGATTGACCTTTAGGAGACTAAACCTGTGGTAGCTATGGCCAGAGCTGGAAAAGTTTCTATAAAACAAATAGAAGAAAGACCCAACCAACAGCGATTGTATAGGTGCTCAATAGGTGCAAAGAAGTGCAGAACAACCCACTATTTACTTCAGGTGGGAAGCAAAGAAGTGGTAAAAGCTGGAGTGAGTTCTACTTGCATCCTTGCCTCCAAGAAATTTCAGGCCCTACAGTAAGCCTGGGGGAAAGGACCCAATGGCACATACCCGGGGCAGAAGAGCAGTTGTGACCATGGAGCCCTTCAGAACATTGCTTTCAGTGGGCTTAGCCAGCTGCAGGTATGTTACCTGCTGAGTGAACTCTCTGGCAGTGGAGGTGATGAGCTGCCCCAAGACATGCCCAAAAACAGTGTGGTGTTTGCGGTGGGGTGCTAAACCGGCAGGCTCCACTCCATGTGACCCAGCCTATTAGTAGCTATTTGGCCAGTTCACTACTTGGGTGGGTGTGGCAAGCGGACAGGCTCAGAGCAGGCCAGAGTGGGCTGTCGCTCCTGCAGCATGCAAGCCCAGGCTTGGAGGAGCACAGAGTGCACCCACAGTGGGGTGTGCGTGCAAGGCAGGTCCCGCCCTCCACAGCCAAGCTTGGATCTCACAAGATCTGGCCGTTTCTGCTGAGACAAAGCCCAGCTCCTGGGCACGTTTATCCCAACAAGTCTGCAGCTCAGAGTGAAGGGGGGGGGGGGGGAGCCTACAGCACCCAGCCTCTGCTATAGCTCTGCTCACAACCCCCTGGCATCTTCTCCCAGCTCTCACTCCCCTGCCCCAAAGTTGTCCCCTTCATACCCCCTAATGGCCCACCACCTCCCATTGCCCTAACCCCGCTGACCACCCAGCAACTCGTCCTTCTGGTCCTTGCTCCCCCCTGCCCAGCCACCGCCTCTCTTCATGGGCACTGCACGCCCGGGGTCGCTCCCAGGGGCTCGCGCCGCAGCCCTACTCCTTTGCTCCCCTGGGCCCGGGCTCCGCTTTCAAACCCGAGCGGCGCTGCTGGGGACTGCCGGGGGAAGGGGCGGGGCGAGCCGGACAAACTAGCCTGGCCGTGGGGAACGGTCCCCGCCGCCCCTCAGCCCGGCAAGAGACTGGCGGCGAGCGGAGCAACCCGGGGGGCAGGGAGCCGAGCCCCGCTGCCCCCAGCCCCTGCAGAGGGCGAGGAAAGATCCCACTTACGGTGCCGATCCCCCCCGCGCGTGGAAATCGCTTCAAACCGCGTCTAAGGAGCTTTTCCCAGCCCGAGCCCGAGCTCCTCAGTTACCCGAGAGTCACGTCGGAGCGCGGCGAAGTGCAGCCGGCCGCAGGTAGTTCCCGGCGCTCTCAGGAGCGCGCTGGGTGGGGAACCAAGTTGGGACATGCCAGGAGAGCCACACCAAACCCTTCGCAGCAGCCACGGCAGCGGGGCGAGGAGCTGTGGGAACGGCCAAACCCCGCCCTGAGCAAAGTACTTGGCTGGGCCCCGGCTACGTTGGGGAAAGGCTGCTCCCGACGTGAGGGGGGCAGCCCCCTGACTTGGTGTCTTGCACGGGGCAGGCTGGGGGCAATAAGGAAGCGGAAAGCTCGCCGCGCCCCAACGTGCCTGCAGGCTTGAGTTAGGAGAACGGGGCACATGCAGCCCTGCTTTAATTAGCAGGCATACAGAGAAATGGGGAAAAGAAAAAGTAAATGTAATAGTGCAGTTCTTGGGTGGCACCTGCACTCAGGAAACTCAAACGGTGCATGAAAAAAAAAATCAAAGCTAGAAGGAGTTGAGTAAACTTTTCATTCATCAGCCGTTTGCTTTAGACTTTCAACCCAGAGCCCTTTTCTGGGATGAAGAGGTTTTCAAGCGGATTCCAAGAAGATGAAAGGAAATGCAGCCTTCTATTGGCAGGCCGATTCCTAGATGGAGAGTTGTATTTAAATTAAACTATTTACTTACTTAATTAAAGTTAATTTTGGTGCTCACTATAATGCTCCTTTGTTGTGTTTTGGGAGGCAATGGTGACTAATGGTTTAGAGAAAGGGAATAGGCATTAGGACATCTGGGATACATCAAACCTGCAAATAACACGGAGTACCTCATCTCAGAAGCCATGTCAACTGGCCTGGAGTCAGGAGGCTGGGGCTGTGGAGTTCAAAATAGCAGTGGAGAGGTTTGGACTGGATCCTGGGCTCTGTGACCTTCTCCCATTGCAGACTTGGAGCCTTAGCCCAGCTGTCTACACTGGCATTTTTAGCCCCACAACCAGAGCTCCAGTTAGCTGACTCCAATAAAAGACTGGTGGCTTGCTGTGGCTGTAGTGTAGGCTGACATAGCCCTTGTCTCTATTCCTAGCTATGCCCCTGACTTTGACAGAGAGCCCCACATCAGAATATCCCATAGCTCTGTAGCTGGAGCACTCTCCTGAATGGTTTAACGAAAGGGAGCTAGTAGTTTAGAGAACATGGTTTACAGCACTCACCTGGGATGTGGGAGGCACCTGTTCAAATCCTTTCTGCCCCTCTAGCAAAGGAGGGGGAATTGAACTTTGATCTCCCACATCCCATATACAAGAAGGGTTGTGTGGTCGGCATCACCAGGTGTTTTGCAGGGAGCTAGGGAGGTACCTAACTAATTCTTGCAAGAAGCATCTAAGCCAGTTGACTCCAGAGGTATGTCTACACTGCAAAGAAACCTGCAGGCCTGAGCCCAGAAGTCTACACAGCAATGATACAGCTCCTGAGTCGGAGTTGGCTGGCATGAGCCACCTTTAAGTGTATAGTTGCTGTGTAGACCATACCCCAAGCAGCTGCTTCTCATTGGGGGATTACTAAGCACCTATCTAAGAGAGGGGCAGGGCTTAAGACAGTCCCCTTTCATTGGCAAATCCCATTATCTAGCTTACGCTGCTGCCTTTGTCAGCTCCCTGCCTAGCATGCTTGCTTTTGCAGTCTAATATGTGTATCTCTTGACATTCATTTTACTGAGAGGCTAGGTACCTGACTCAGCCTTAGGGATCACAGTGGTGTTCTTGTGATTTTCTAGGCACCTAAAAGTTGTATGTCGCAATGCTGAGCATTGCAACACACAAGTCCCTTAGTGAAGCACAAAGGGTGGGAGTCACAATATCGAAGATGTGTATATAACACTTACATAGCTGGGTGACAAAGTTAATTATTGTCTGTAAAGTATTTTGAGATCCTTGTTTGAAAGGCTTTCAAAAAAACGAGACTTTATTCTCCGCATGTGCGAGAGAGAAACATCCATGATTGTTAGTTACATGCAAGTTTATGAAAACCAACTTTTGTTTTTTTAATTTAATGTAATTACAATAAAAAGAAAAAGTAATTATCTTGTTAAGCCTTTGCCCTCATTATATTTTGTAGTATAGCTTGTCCGCCAGCTTGTATGTCACTTTGACAAGAATATTTTATCTGCAATATTTCATCTTGCCTACCTTGAAGTGCAAGTTTTCCCTCCAAGCTTGTAACACCCAGTATTAAATGCAAGGCATATCATGACGAGCTGTGAGGTTGCCACATTTTCTAAGCTAAGCAAGGTTCAGCTGACAATTTCTAGAGACAAGAGGAGGTAAAAGTGGTAAAGATATTAACCTAATTTTTATCCAAATAAACATCAAAGATAAGGTCCCAAAGAAGTGGATAACAGCCAGTAAGTTTTGCTGAATATGCAGTGTTGTTATAGTGTGTTGGTCCCAGGATATTGGAGAGACCAGGTGGGTGAAGTAATATATTTTATGGGACCAAATTGTGTTTGTAAGAGACAAGATTTTGATCTTACAAAGTTCTTTTTCAGATCTTGCACTATTACTAATAGCCATAGGACCACTTGAACCCAAGTTGTGCTCTCAGTTACACCTGAGTGAATGTTTCATCCATTCTTGATAAAAATTGAAGTTATTTAATATTTAGCCTTTATACAGTAGTTTTGATCTTATGATAATTTGTGGTCAGGAAGATAGAATGCTTTTCTATGGACCATCTTTCAATAGCAATATAGAGCCAAGCAAATTTTTAAAACACCATCTATATTTTCCATGTTTATATAGGAAGGGGGGAAAGGGCGAAAAAAAGAGTACTAACACTTTTCTACACCAACTAAATTGCTTGGACTTCCCTTTCTTTATACATGTAAATATTACTAAGGCTTCACTTAAGAGATGTTAGTCATTGAGTACAGGCATAGCATAACAAGAAGCAGTTCTGGATGTCCATTCACTTTATCAAGAAAAGTTATCTGTGTAAGAAAAAATAAAGGTCAGGTGCTTTATGCCACAGGCCTATTACTAAAGCATCAATTGGGGTAAGTTTGGAAGGATTTGAGTTTTTAAATCAGTAAATATTGATTTTACTTTACACATACAATTACTTCCATTGATGATAATCCAAATTTACAGATAAGCAAAGAAAGAAAATACTGCTTGAGGCCTTAGAGTTTGATTTAATATATTTTATATACTTTGACAGGTGATATTGACAAATTGTGTTTTAATGGTTATAAACCTTTAGCTTTTGAATCTCAATGTCTACTGTCAGCAATTTTTATTGTCTGCCTCTCCCATAATTTCCTACAACTGAAAATTTAACTCAATACAAATAAAAAGTTTAAAAATATACAATCTATGACACTGCTCTACAGCCAAAATGCTTCTGAAATAAATGTAGTCAAACTTTACTAATTCTGGGTCACTGAGAATGAAAATGATGCTTAAAATTGTTGATTGGCTCTAGTTTTCAAGGTATGCTATTGGGTCAGTATATACGACCCTTGACTTGGGAATGGCGGAGGATAAGTGAGTTATAAAGGGAAGGGATCTCAATTTAAACCACAAATGACTAAAATACATCTTTGACTGGATCTATGAATAAATCTATGACTGGGTTTGGACAGTACTTGCTTTTTAGGCAAAACAATGAATGATGCAATCTGAAGCTGGTATTGCATCATGTTATTCCTAGAAGTCATGGATGATGCAATCATAACGAAGCTTACATCACTCTGCTGAACAAATTGCCCTATATCAGCTCTAGAAATCATACAGTGTCGTGCTCTCTTATTTGTCAGTGTTTGATTTTGCAAAGGGACACATTTCTGTTCAGCCAAAGTGAGCAGAGATGCCTCGTACTTGTGTGAACAGTGCAGATAACTTCTGCTATGTTTGTGGTGAAGTGACTTTTGCATCACAAAAGCGCAGTATAACCACTATGGTTAAGAAAGCCTATCACCTTTATTTTGGCTGCAAAATTGGAAAACAGGACAAGAGGAGGGCCCCACACATATGCTGCAACACTTGTGCAACAAATCTTCGCCAGTGGTTGAACAGGAAAAGGAAATCTATGCCTTTTGCAGTGCCAATGATTTGGAGAGAGCCAACAGATCATACCAGCAATTGTTACTTCTGCATGGTGCCTCCAGTTGGGAAAGGTGTGTCAAAGAAGAAAAAGTGGACTGTGCATTATCCAAACATTCCATCAGCTATACGTCCAGTACCCCACGGAGAAGGACTGCCAGTTCCTGATGCACCAGAATCATTCTCACTTGAGTCAGACGAGGAAGAGGATGAAACTTCTGGTCCTGAACCATCAATGTCACAGGACCCACATTTTCTCCCATCCTCCTCCCCTGAACCACACCTCATAACACAAGGTGAACTGAATGACCTTGTCAGGGATTTGGAACTATCCAAGAGTAAGGCAGAGCTGTTGGGCTCCAGACTACAGCAGTGGAATCTCCTGGCAGGTGATGTTAGGGTTTCCATGTTCCGTGACCGTCAAAAGGATCTTGTCCCATTCTTCTTCATGGAAGGTGATCTTGTAGCCTGCAACAACATGGATGGTGTGATGGCAGCCCTCAACATCGTTCACGATTCAGATGAGTGGAGACTGTTCATCGATTCAGCGAAGACGAGTCTTAAAGCTGTTTTACTGCATAATGGCAATGTTTTGCCATCAATTCCAGTTGGTCATGCTATCTACACAATATACATAGACATAAAATGTAAAAACTTAAATATCTTAGAAACAGTAGCCAGTTGTTTTAATTGTCATATTTGAATTCAGCACATCAAAATACATAATAAATAGCACATTTTATCTCTGAAGCAGACGACTTCTCAAAAATTGTAGACCAGTGTAATTGTCAAAATTATAAGAAAAAATAAAAATGAAAATTCTTCCACACATAGTTAAGAGTACCTTTTTCTTACATATTTGTACAATTCCTAGCACAATGGGACCCTGATCCAATACTGGGGTTCTTAGGTGCTACCACAATACATAAAATAATAATGAAACTAAATCAGCTTCCATCTCCACTGCCACATGTATGATAATGAAGAGTTCAATCAGATTAGTAAAAGGGAACTTTGAAGATCAAGAAAGATGAGGTATTTATACAGCTCATGACACTGATGATCTGAACTTTTAGATTTCAAACAGATGAAGGGGAAAAAAATACAATTGCCAAGCATATCAAATGTACAATATCCAGAAGTCGAAGAATTTGTCAAGCGTAAAGAGGCTTTAGCCAGCTATCTTTAAAGAGAAAAAGATACATTGTTACAGATATTAATCTAAAAGGGGCCATATGATTTATGTAAAGCTTTAAATAGTATTGATGCAGGATGTGCACCTTTTATGAAGAGGCAGGAAGAAAGATTGATGTGAAAAAATAAAAATCAGTATATTTAACAAATGTCCTGTTTTCAATACATGCTATTACAAAACAATCGCTATAGACTACCTTCTCAGGGGTACCTTACTGAACATCAGTCAGATTAAAAAGGTCTTTAGCCAGGGATAACGTTGAAGGATTTCATACAGAATTGGTAGTAGACACCCGAAATGGAAACATTTTGGAGCAAATGTACAAACAATGACATCAGTTGCAATTTGCCAGTGGTCCTAGTGGACCTGTTCTATTCATTCCTTCTGGGGCACCCGGCATTGGCCACTGTCGGAAGACAGGATACTGGGCTAGATGGATCTTTGGTCTACCAGTATGGCTGTTCTTATGTTCTAAAGAACTTTATAGGTAGGCAAAAATAGCAAATGGGGGAGGAAGGGAAGTAAACTACTTCCAGATCTGCACATGGTTCATTTTCAAAGTTACAGCAGTGTCTCTGCTAGGGGAGTTTTGGAGTATATAGGAACCAACTCTTGGCATGGAATTCATCCTGATGCAGATGCACAGCCTGCCAAAGGGATGGAGGGGAGATGGATTGTGCCCTTCCAATCCTGGGACTTCCTGGGGCCAGTTTGGCTCCTAGCACTGGCTAGGAGGGCCTGGAGACTGCCTGAACTTATGTCCCACTGCCTGAGACCTCTCATGAGCCTTGTGGGGCACAGGTCAGTCTTCTCCACAACCTCTTCCAAATGTCACAAACCCAATTTTGTGGTCAGTATATGTAAATTTTTCATTTTTGTAATTTAAATTTGGGACTGGACTAAGGGCTGTCAGAACTAACTGGCAGCAATACCAGGGTAAAGAACCCTTTTAGAAATATAGGAGATAAAGAAGAAACCTGTCTCAAATGATCAAATCTTATACACAGACCTGCAGCGTGAAAAAATGGTTTCATCTCTAACGATATCAGTGTTCTTGACCTGAATGCAGTTGCTAGGAACAGCAGGGTGATTGTTTCATATACAGATTTTTCCATGCACAGCCAAAGCAGTTATGCCCCCAAGCTTCTATTACAAGCTGGAAAAAGTGCTATTGACTATTTCATTGTTAAAACTCTCTAGACTACAATAGCTGGATAGGCCACACAAATAATGTGTGCAGGGATGGTCTCTAGGTGGCCCCATAGTGTGTTAAAGTACAGGCACCTGAGTTCAACTTTGAGCATGGCCTACTCCCTTCTGTAGAACTGGAGTTTTATAATCAATCAGAAGTGGTGATCCTATATGCACAGTTTCAGAAGAACCAATGAGTCAGTGGCACAGTCATGCTCCTGAGATGACCTACCCTTGAGCAGTGCACAGCTCAGCATGTGGAGTCCTCTGAAATACTTTGAAGATTCCCATTGAGTGGCCAGCCATTCAGTAAGGGTTCAGGTGACTTAGGAATGACTGACTGACAAGGTGTTCTGAAAACCCCATCAGCATCCAAACATATGCCAAGCCCCCACTGGAACAAGCAAGAGGCCACGTGCACTAGTGTAAGCTTTTGAAAATTCCAAAATGAGGTTTCTATGTTAACTACAAAATAGAGGTAGGCACAAATAAGAGAGTGGGGGTAGAAAATGTGGACAATACTATTGCATCTCACAATCTTATGCCATGTAAATCCATGGTCCTAGCTGTACAATAGACCAATAAAGTGGATTGAGAACACAAGGTATACACAAGGTGTACTTGGTGGCAGCAAGATCCCTGGGTTCTGTTGCACTCAAATGTGGAAATTCTGTAGCAGCTTCATTTAAATTAATAGAGACTTAATTGTTTTAGTGTATATGAATAATTTTGTAGTAGTATGCCAGAACTGGTAGGGGGCAGAGGGGGGTAAATCTGTACCACCATTTTCTGCACTTAGGGAAAGCAGCCACCACAGAGCCAGTATGTGCCCTTCCTTGTGCAGATGACTGAAGCATCAACTCTGTTCACCCAATGCCTCCAATAGCATAGCTTATGCCCACAAGTGTTCCATGACAGAATTATATCTGTCACCATGTTTACTCCCTCCCAAGAACAGGGGGGAAGATTACAAGTCACCCACTGCTGTTTCTGTCCAAGGCTGCTCCATGGTAATAGACTGCTCCTTGCTACAGGCTAGATTATCACTTCTGATAAAATATCTAAGTGTTTTTTGAAAATTATTTTTTTTTCAGATTAGGACTTGAGAACTGTTTTCCAACAAAGGTTGTAATGAAATATTCTAATACTAATCATAATTCACATTATGGAGTAAAATGCTACCAGACTGTCCCATTGACATCAAATGGGACCCTTTGATGAGTAAGGGCAGTAGGGGTTTAAGAATCTGCACCTATTTGTTACAAGTCTAGTAATTTACTGTACCATATTATTAATTGTAAAGGAAATAAAAAATTCTGTTCTATTCTATAAAGGTTTTATATCTCTCCCATCACTGTAGGATCTGCATGCCTTCCATGAATGTATTAAGGTAATTCATTCCGTCTCCAGAGGGAGAATTGTATGGTTAGTAGTTTGTTTTGGTAGGGAGTTTTTATTTTGGGGGGAGTAGGGGAGAAGTGTTGCAGGGGGACAGCAGTGTATACATTTAAAAGAAAAATACTATGTATTTTAATAAACAGCA
This sequence comes from Chrysemys picta bellii, assembly GCF_011386835.1. Classification (NCBI taxonomy): domain Eukaryota; kingdom Metazoa; phylum Chordata; order Testudines; family Emydidae; genus Chrysemys; species Chrysemys picta. The sequence continues at coordinate 48,406,641 of NC_088793.1, read as the reverse complement.
AGCTTGAAGAAGTACACCTTGCTCTTGGAGCAGCTGGTGGTGAGATTTGTGAGGATCCATAGTCTCTGTGGGAGTTCATTTCACAGCTTTGGCCTACTACATGTGGAAAACAAACACTCTATATGCTGCTGTAATGGTTCTCTTGGGGAGTGTGGCCTAGTGGTTATGGCTGCAACTCCTGCCTGCCAAGGAGGTTGTGGGGAGGGAAGCCTGGGCCCTCCCACCTCACCAGCATCCAAACCAGGGCCCTTTGGGCTATGTCCTCCCTGGGCCTCTTCCTCTTGTCCACCCCCCTGGGGTCAGCTTAGTCCACGGCTTTCCCCTGGTGAGGAAACTTAAACCACAATAAGTAAGGGGAGTTACTAAAGTCCAAGGTCCACAGGATGCTTCCCTCTGTCTCTGGAGTGGGTCCCTCCTTCCCTCAGGGCAGGCCCCTTTAGGAAGCTGTGTCAGAGTCTTAGGCATCCCTCTGCTCTGCTGGAACTGTGGGTCTGCTCACCTCCAGCTCTGCCACCTAAATGAACTATTTCCCTGCCTTTTAATTGCTCCAGCAGAGAGAGAGAGAGAGAGAGAGAGAGAGCGCGCACATGCGCGCAAGCGTGAGCATTTGCTGCAGGTGTGGTAGGGTGAGGCTGGCTGAGCCCAAAATTATCCCTTAACTTCTTGTTGCTCGGTGTGGGGCTTGTACACCCCATCATACCTGCAAACACAATCTTTACCCTCATGATAGAGTGGTTGGTGACATTATTATTAATTTGTACACAAAGCATAGGGCTACTAATTTGAATAACCAAGAAGCCTATTTTCATTCATTGGTTCTTATTGGCTTGAAATTATTTCAGTGCAAAAACTTCCAAGTGTCTGCTATACTGTTCTAAAGATGGAAGTGATAACTTATTTTTTCCTTTACTCTTAATGTTTCTACCAGCACCATGCATGAAATAGTTGATTAAGCTATTTCTTTAGCTTAAATAACATTTCAGTGCAACTAACAAAATTAATCTTATCAGTGTCAGCCTAAAGACTCAAATCAAATGAATATGGTTAAAGAGAAAACAAATTTCTTTTAAAAGTATTAAAACCACATTTCCCAAACACAGAACTTTCAAACTCCCACACATCATGGATTATTTCTGGATTGAGGTAACACCCTTATTAATGTAATTAAGTAAAGTAGAGGTTTCTTTTGGTCCAAAGGTGTAGAAACATATAGGACCAGTTTCTACATGAAAATGCACATACAAAATTTCCACTGACCTTTACAAGAGCCTCTCTTCTGTAATGGAGAGCAAAGTTTTACTGACAATAGCTATAGACCAAGATTTTAAAAAGTGCCAATAATTAGGTGCAATATTTAAGCACCTAAGTGGCCAGATTTTCAAAAGTGCTCAGCAACTAGTAACTCCCAAGAAATTATTTTTGATTTACACCAGTGTTGGTGAGATCGGTCTCATCTTTATTTTGTAAATTATAAATGCGAAGATACATTAAAGATTAAAAAAGTGTTAAAGTCAAGTATTCAAATTAGGAAAAGCCAGATTTAAGGGTGGCTGTGCAAAATTTGCTTTAAAATGTTTCATGTCTCTACACTCACCTTCTACAGACTCACTGTGGTCCAGACTTCTAATCTAATAAGCAGATTACTGTTTCCAGCACTTCCTTTCCCTTTATCCTTGCAGCCATGACACCTGTGCTCCTACTTAAAACAAAAGTAATGCTCCCTTCCTTGCTCCATCCCCAAAATGCTATATGAAAGGCAGAAACTCCACCTCAGGGAGAGCAGCAGGAAGGATTCCGTCTTCTGGAGTTCCCAGGCTATTTACCCAGGCACCCACTACTACACCCCTTTTTGGGTATAGATAATTGGTCCTTGAATGATTAGCTTGCTCTGCTGACTGGTGCATGGGAGGAAGCCAGGTACAGCCTCTTCTCCACCTCTCCACACACCCCCTTTGGGTCTCCATGCTCTACAGTGGGATTAGAATTGGGCAGCCCCTATGAATGAATTTGGCGCAATTTAAGGAAGCTGTAATACTCTTTATCCACAAACACACTAGCTCAGTTCCTTGTTTTATCACGGTCATTAAAATAACCATTGGTAGTGATGAGTAATCAGCTTACAGAGTCCTCCTATATGGAGTCCTGTAGGGGTTGCTTTTACCATTACTGCTGTTCAGTGTGTAGGTGACACCACTCTCAGAACATAAGAATGGCCATACTGGGTCAGACCAAAGGTCCATCCAGCCCAGTATCCTGTCTGCTGACAGTGGCCAATGCCAGGTGTCCCAGAGGGAGTGAACCTAACAGGTAATGATCAAGTGATCTCCACCCTCTGACAAACAGAGGCTGGGGACACCATTCCTTACCCATCCTGGCTAATAGCCATTAATGGACTTAACCTCCATGAATTTATCTAGTTCTCTTTTAAACCCTGTTATAGTCCTAGCCTTCACAACCTCCTCATAGAATCATAGACTATCCAGGTTGGAAGGGACCTCAGGAGGTCATCTAGTCCAACCCCCTGCTCAAAGCAGGGCCAATCCCCAACTAAATCATCCCAGGCAAGGAGTTCCACAGGTTGACTGTGCACTGTGTGAAGAAGAACTTCCCTTTATTTGTTTTAAACCTGCTGCCCATTAATTTCATTTGGTGGCCCCTAGTTCTTATATTATGGGAACAAGTAAATAACTTTTCCTTATTCACTTTCTCCACACCACTCATGATTTTACCTCTATCATATCCACCCTTAGTCTCCTCTTTTCCAAGATGAAGAGTCCTAGCCTCTTTAATCTCCCTTCATATGGGACCCGTTCCAAACCCCTAATCATTTTAGTTGCCCTTCTCTGAACCTTTTCTAATGCCAGTATATCTTTTTTGAGATGAGACCACATCTGTACGCAGTATTCAAGATGTGGGCGTACCATGGATTTATATACGGGCAGTAAGATATTCTCCATCTTATTCTCTATCCCTTTTTGAATGATTCCTAGCATCCGGTTTGCTTTTTTGACTGCCGCTGCACATTGCGTGGAGGTTTCAGAGAACTATCCACGATGACTCCAAGATCTCTTTCCTGATTAGTTGTAGCTAAATTAGCCCCAATCATATTGTATGTATAGTTGGGGTTATTTTTTCCAATGTGCATTACTTTACTTTTATCTACATTAAATTTCATTTGCCATTTTGTTGCCCAATCACTTAGTTTCGTGAGATCTTTTTGAAGTTCTTCACAGTCTGCTTTGGTCTTAACTATCTTGAAGCAGTTTAGTATCATCTGCAAACTTTGCCAACTCACTATTTACCCCTTTCTCCAGATCATTTATGAAAAAATTGAATAGGATTGGTCCTCAGACTGACCCTTGGGGAACACCACTAGTTACCCCCTCCATTCTGAAAATTTACCATTTATTCCTACCCTTTGTTCCCTGTCTTTTAATCAGTTCTCAATCCATGAAAGGATCTTCCCTCTTATCCCATGACAACTCACCATAATTTACATAAGACCCTTTGGTGTGTGACCTTGTCAAAGGCTTTCTGGAAATCCAAGTACACTATGTCCACTGGATTGCCCTTGTTCACATGTTGTTGACCCCTTCAAAGAACTCTAATAGATTAGTAAGACATGATTTCCCTTTACAGAAACCATGTTGACTTTTGCCCAAGAATTTATGTTCTTCTATGCATCTCACAATTTTATTCTTTACTATGGTTTCAACTAATTTGCCGGGTACTGACGTTAGACTTGCTGGTCTGTAATTGTCAGGGTTACCTCGAGCCCTTTTTAAATATTGGCATTACATTAACTTAGGGTTACCAAATTGCAACACTGCAAAAAGAGGACACTCCACAGGGCTCCGGCCCAACTCCGCCCCCAGCCCTGCCCCAACTCCGCCCCTTCCCCACCCCAACTCCGTCCCCTCCCCTGAACGCTCCGCCCCCCTGCTCTTCCCCCTTCCCTGCTTCCCGCGAATCAAATGTTCACAGCAAGCTTGAAACAGGCAGGCAGCCAGCCAGCCGGTAAGCTGGGGCAGGGTGCGAGGAGGCACGGCCCAGTCCGGCTCCCCTGGCCAAGCGGCTCCCTCCGGCGGCCGGCCCCAGCCAAGAGGCTCTGGCAGCTCCGGCCCGGCTCGGGCCCTGGTGCACCGGCCCCGGTTCCGGCCGAGCGCGCCAGTCCCGACCGAGCAACTCCAGTCGGCGGCCGTGCACCCCCAGCCCCAGTGGCTCTGGCTTCGGTGGCTCCAGCCCGGACCTAAGCCCCACGACCCCGACCAGAGCTTCGGCCAGAGCGTGGCCCGATTCTTGCTAAAGCCAGCCCTGGTCGGGGGAGTTGTTAGTTTTGCTGCAGCCACTCCACTCGCACTCGGGGTCCCCCGAGCGTCTTTTGCCTGAGTGCGAGTGGCTGCAGCAAAACTAACAACTCCCCCGATCTGCGGGGGCACAGAGGCGGCGGGTGGCATCCAAGCGCGCAGCCACCTCCTCCGGGGCTCCGGCTGCTGCTGTGCTGGGGACAGCAGCAGGAGCCTGGGAAAGTTGGAGCCCGGGGAGGAGGCGGTCCCCTTACCATGCCTCCTTATTTTCCCGGACATGTCCGGCTTTTTGGAAATTCCTCCTGGACGGGGATTTGAGGACCAAAAAGCCGGACATGTCTGTGAAAATCCGGACCTATGGTAACCCTACATTAACTATCTTCCAGGTTGGGGTACAGAAGCTGATTTAAAGGACAGGTTACAAACCATAGTTAATAGAACTCAAACGTGAAATTGCGGAACTTGCAGAACTCGAGTGAATGCCATTTGGTCCCGGTGACTTGTTACTGTTTAGTTTTTCAATCAATCCCAAAACCTTCTCTAATGACACTTCAATCTGTGAGAATTCCTCAGATTTGTCACCTACAAAGGATGACAAACATCCTCAGCCATGAAGATTGAAGCAAAGAATTCATTTAGTTTCTCCACAATGACTTTGTCGTCTTTAAGTGCTCCTTTTGTATCTCGATCGTCCAGGGGCCCCAGTGGTTGATTAGCAGGCAACTGGTTGTTTAGCAGCAACTGGTAAGGAAGCAGTCATATCAGTATGCTGATACTCTGGTCTATGTTGATTTACTGCAACTGAAAATTTTTCCTAGTGACTCCTTCTCAGCCCTGTCTTACTGCGTAATTGACTGCAAGTGGCTACATGAAAAGGAAACATCATACCAGATATGGAGTTATTGCTTGTGGCATGTTGAAAATGTACATAGGATCTTGCCTGTTGTGTAGCTGCCCTCTATTGATGGTGTTTGTCTCAGAGAAAGTGATAAGGTCTGCAGCCTGGGGAATGTTTTCTCTGTGACTACATTGTATGCGCATACAGGTATGAGCATAGAAATCTTGCTTATGTCCATACCTATAAGGTTATCATTTAGTGATGCTAGAGCTGTGCCAATTTGAGGCATCCGGGATGTCAGCTGATATCACTTGTTGGAACTTGGGGTCACTACTTTCTAAGTTATATTTGTTGTGAATAGAAGGTTGAGACAGGACAGTAGCTGAAGTCAAGAGGTCTTCAGGGTTGAATGTTGGTTTCGGGAGAACTTTTTTCCATTGTTCTGTTTCCATTAGTGGACATCGTCACTCTGTAGCCAGCAGGAACATGGATCCATTTCACATGTTGAGACTATTATTTTTCAGGGCTTCTTGAGCCATGTGTGATTGGGCCAAACCAGGCAGGAGGTGAACTTGTATGCTGTCAGCTCTTTATAGTGCTCAGTGCTTGTGTCTGGGCAATGCAGTGTTTGTTGATGATCTGGTTCACAATGTGACCTAGCTCTGCTGGCCATCATTCTGCAAGATTGCTTGTGTAGGAGTAGTAGGCCTGTTTTGCCTCTTTTACTGCAGTGGTGTAGTCATCTAAAAGTTGTTTATGCTGTTGTGGATGAATCTCGGAATGTTTTATGCCACTGGTGTTTTCATGTTCTGCTCATGTGCTTCATCTGCCAGAGTTTGTTTGTGAACCATGGTGATCTCAGGTGGGTGGTGGGAGGAGGTTGTTTTGGTCCAAGATATCAGTGAACCTCAGCTGATTATACTATTGTACCAACTCACTGGTGGCTTGCCTTAGTACAGGGATGCCCAACCTATGGCCCACAAGCCATATATGGCCCACCAGAGCATTTCATAAGGCCTGTGGCCTGCTTCAACACAATATACTAACAGTCAATTCATTAGTGTTTACACACTTGTGTAAACTAAAATGACATAAACATGATGAGAAAATAGACAATACTCTACATATGTATTTAAATAGAAACAACCTATGAAACAAGCTGAACTTAAAATATAAATCAATACCGGTGACTTTAAATCTTATTAAAATATGTAGAATCCGTTTAGCCCACACAAGGTTGTGTTTAAGTTTGTGGCTCTCCTGTGTAAGAAGGTTGGACACCACTCCCTTAGGATGCGTATAGCTTGTTTTGCTACAGAGCAGGGGTGGCCAGTCTGTGGCTCCTAAGCCACGTGCGGCTCCTTGCATAGGCACCGACTCCAGGGTTGGAGCTACAGGTGCCAACTTTCCAGTGTACTGGGGGGATGCTCACTCCTCAACCCCTGGCTCTGCCACAGGCCCTACCCCCACTCCACCCCTTCCTGCCCCCTCCCCTGAGCCTGCACTGCCCTTGCTCCTCCTCCCTCCCCACCTCAGAGCCTCCTGCATGCCACAAAACAGCTGATCAGGGGGTGCGGGGAGAGGGGGAGGCGCTGCTGGTGCGTGGGAGGCTCTGGGAGCAGGGGTGGGGTGGTGCTGATACAGGGCTACTGACGTATTACTGTGGCTCTCTGGAAATGTACACTGGTAAATTCTGGCTCCTTCTCAGGCTCAGGTTGGCCACCCCTGCTAGAGGATTGAAAACCTAAGTAGTTCAAGAGTTTTGGGGAACAGACCAGTTTTGTTGCTGTTCATGTTTACTGCCCATTCCCAACCAAATATAAAGCTACTGAATTGTGATTTTTTTAATTTCATTGTAAACATGTCTTAGGTCCCGGAGGACTGGGCCCTATATGACATTGTTCAGGTTAGCAGGACCTTTGACATTTTAACCTCAGCAATAGCTGCTGTAAAGGTAAGTTAGCAGAGGTGCTATTTTGAACAGCTTCAAATAAATAACAATATTTTACTACATTTATTTTAAATTTTATTCTTGATAACTTTACAATACGAGATGATCAGCTACTTGAGTGACAAGTGCTAATATAAATCTTAAAATAGATAGGTAGATTTACACCAGAACAGTTTTGTCCACTCAGTTTTTACTGAATTTATTTCTTGGGTCTCATTGCAGGGTTACATACTTCAATGCTCAAAAGTGCAAAATTTTGATCTGAGTAGCAGTCTCCTGAACTTCACCTGAAATCATTATGAATAAGGGTTACTCTCAACCATATAGGTTTGCAGAATTGGGTCATACCTGACCAAGATGACACAAAAATGAACACTAAGTAACCTTTGATAGATCATTAGTCTTCAAGGCAATTAGGAGCCAAATTTGTACACATTTTGTAGCTATCCTCTTACTTTATTTTAGTGGACCAGGTTGTTTTATTTAAAAAAAAAAAAAAAAAAAAAAAAAAAAACCCACCACTCATTTGTTGTAGTGCAGTAGGGGCCTGAACCACCTTCCATTGAAGTCAGTGGAAAACTCTCATGGACATGAGTGGGTTTTGGATCAGGCCCTAACTTTAGCTTATTCTATAACCTACAGAGCCAAATCCTGCTTGCCTTACTAATAGAAGTAACCTCAATAGCCAGTCTCAATTTGAGAAAGGAATGCTAAACACTTGTAATTCCCAGTGAAGTTCATTGGGCTTGTGGGGCACTCAGCACTTCTCAGGATTGGGCACTATCACCTTAACTGGCAGAAAATGAAATGAACCTTAAACCAGCTTTTCTTCAATATGTTTTCCCAATAGCCTAGGACAAGAAAGAAAGGGGACAGTCTTTTTGTTATGCAAGTGTACAATGCCTAGAACCTTAGGCTCTGCTAAATAATAATTAGTTTAGCAAAAGAATCAGCAGACAAGAATTGTTTTCAGTTTGTTTCTTAGCCATGTGCATCCAATTCTTCAATGGGGGGGGGGTCCAAGATTTCAGGAGGAAAAGGAAGTCAGTAGAAGTTATGCCAGTGACTTCAAGAGAACCAGGATTTCACCCTATTGCCTTAATTTAAAATCTCATCCAAGTTGTAGCATTCATGTCAGTAGAAACATGATAATTATAAATAATTATCAGTTTAGCACATACAACTTAGTTTTAATATAAGCCTGACAGATTTGCTCCTGGGCTCCCAGCAAGCCACTGCTTGGGTGTACAAAACAAAGAGGTCTTTCTTTGGCTGTCACCTCCTTAAGGCAGGACACCCCCAGCAGCAGTTTCACCCAGCAACAACAAGCAAAGCAGTGGTAGCAAATCACCCACTTGTCCAAGGTCAGACCTACCTTCCCTCAGGGAGGCTTTGACAGACAGCAGTCTCTTGAACAGTTCTTCACCCCAGCCAGGCTTCTCTCACTGAGTTAGAGGTCTGCGCTCCCTCCCAGACAGTTTCCAGCTGAGCTGTGCTCGCTCTTTTTAGCCCCTCCCTCTAAGCCTGACACCTACAGCAGGTGTAGCTGGGTGGGGCTGATTGAGCCCACAGCAGCTCGTTAACCCTTTCCTGGCCAGTGTATGGTTTATGTATCAAATCACAACATTATTATTAGTTTAGTAGGAAAAAGTAAATTTGTTTACTTCTACTTGCATGAAGTTGTGTTTCCCCCTGCCCACCCCCCAAACATCTTCCATTTTGCCTTCATTGCACAATGATATTGCAGCTGTTTTTGTGCTCTGATGGCTGTGAAGGTAGTTAACTTGTCATGGCACCCTTCATTTGTCATTCAATTTTACAAATCAAATTCAGAAATCATTATGATCAGTAAAAGTAGGAGAAAGTGAATGGGCCTGATAAATGATTTGGCAGAAGTGGTATTCAGATAAATAAAGACTCAAATCTGCTTTCAGGTTTCCGGATCTTAGCTTCTGTATTCAGAAATATAACAAAAAAGAGTTTTGAAACTCTTCCCTTGAAAGTTCCTTCTCGTGAAATTGATTGAAATGAAAAAGAAAAGACTGAAAGTGACATTACGGCTACATTTTCAAAGTACAAACTTGCAAGTTATATGTGCACAGGAGCCAAAATCAGCTAGTGAATTTTTATTCCCTTAATTTTCAAAACAAATACCTGAAATTAAGGAGTTTACCTGGCTGAAAAGCAGTCACAGGTCCCAAAGATAAGTGCAAAGTAACTGCAGCCACAACTGAGCAGTTGATTGTACCAAGGGTTAGATCATAGTACTAAAGTCATGTTGAGTCACCCCAGACAGTAAGTGATGGTGAGACACATGCTGGAGTACAGGCCACACTACAGAGCATCAAGATCAAGTCACTACATGCTCCCCAGCTGTCCTCAAACTGATGTGGAGCTCCTGTTGTACTGGGATGGCTTCTTCTAACAGCTACCAGTAAAGAGGGACCCACCAAGAATAAAATGGGAATGAAAGTTAAGCTGCCCACTGCTTAGTACCTGGGATGAGAAATAAATGGTGGTCCTCCAAGTAGGATCACTTGAGAGCAGCATGTCTCAGGTAGGAGCAGGCAGGCCAAGTAGCTCCTAAATCCCAGCATAAACCCAGTATCCCACAACATTGTGATTCCTCAGCAAGCCTTATAGCAGCCCACATTGGCTGTCCATGGCTCTGCCATAGAAACACAGGATACCAAAAATTAAAAATATCCTATATTAAAATGCAACAGGAGGGTGGTTAAGCACTGGAATGGATTACCTAGGGAGGTGGTGGAATCTCCATCCTTATCGGTTTTTAAGGCCTGGTTTGACAAAGCCCTAGCTGGGATGATTTAGTTGGTGTTGGTCCTGCTTTAAGCAGGGGATTGGACTAAGTGACTTCCTGAGGTCTCTTCCAACCCTTATGTTCTATGATTCTATGAACAGTTTAAAGTAAATTTGAGGATAGTAGCAATTAATTATCTTAATCCAATATCAGTGGGTGGATTGTGTGGTCTATGGAGATAATTCAGTTCAGTAGCTGTGGGCTGATCAAATTATTGCCCAAATTTGAGGGATTCAAGGAACCACTTGTATCCAGTTGAACCCCTTTAGGAATTCCATAGCAGTTGCGTTCTCTAGTCAATGCCATGTTGCTCCTCAGATGTATACCTTTTGGCAGGTGCAATTCATTTATACCCTAGTTATACTCTCCTTTGAAAATATTAAGTTGGTACAAATTCCCCTTATGCTTGTTTTTACAAAATCATACTGTTTAACAGGGAAATAATGTGAAGTGTTGTGACCTGTCTCAGCGTAAAGGATTTCCATTCAAGAATTTTTATGTAAGCCTACCAATATCTGAATAGGTGATACAAAGGCAGTCAGATGATTTTTAGTGCCTATAACCATTTTTGTAAGGGGTGATAAAAGCACAGTAATAAAAAAAAATAGTCCATGGACTCCTTAATGTAATCTGAGATGTCATATACTATGCTGATACAGTAAATCACAAAATAACTGCTATGTCTGTGAAGGCCAAAGCATGACACATCAGGCTATAGTGCTGTACAAAAGGAGATGTCTAAAGCTTCTTCATTTTTAATGTGACCATAACAAAATGGTATTTCTATTCTTGGTATAAAGGTTTTGCTAAGAATTGAAATAATGTTTGGATACTGTTAACCTATACTGGAGCAAGTTTATTCCACATGTGAAATTTAAATCCTTGAATTGATTGCTAAAGGAACAAAGTTTGTAAGACCAATTCCAACATAGAAAGAGAGCTTCAGGCAGGTACCATGATTTCCAGTTTGACTTGCCATTGGCAGAATCTAGCTAACCTGGGTTTCATAGCATGGGCTTCATAGCATGAAATCAGATTAGCTCTTTTCCATTATCTATGAGTATTGCATCTACTGTTCATATTTACAAAGATTTAGGATATAAATGGACTCAAGCAAAAAGACACTACTTGCGGCAACAAATTCTTTCTATTATATTGTTTTTATACAGAGGATACAATTAAGGAGGCTGCTGCCGCAATCCATAGTTTTTGATGTTGGCTGTTAAGGAGGATTGTCCATTCTATGCTAAATCACACAGACACATAACTCAGTATTGGTTACAAAGACTGTACATCTTGGTGGCAAAGACCTGGTTAAGGAACATTGACTATCCAGGTGAAATATGATTAAATTGAGTTGAGATATTTATCACAGTGGCCAAACTGACATATTGACAGATCTAGCAACTTTACAGGGATCTATTTGGGTGGTGAATGGAAGTAAAATCAAAGGCTTGTTCTGCACAGCATGTGTGAGATCAGCCCTCCCTATACCAATGGATTATAGATGAATGGGGATGGTGGTTTGTCTCCCAACCAGCCAGGATCAGGAATTTGGGGATATACGCTGTCTCATTGAATAGGTATTAATCCTCCATGCCATGCCAATAGCAGTTGGATCAGTGGCAATGCCTTGTGCAGTCTCAAACAGCACTGCAGACAAGCTTAGAATGTGGGATTATGAAGCACTCATTTAGGATTCAGAATTGTGAGGCCAAGGACACTGATTGTTGTGTGAGCACTGTACAGTAATTGATATAGGCTGGCAATTGCATAGCAGCTTTAATCATCTCACCTCATTTCAGAACCTGCCAGGACTGTCAACTTTCAGATCCTATTTCAGTTGCATTGAGAAAAACTGTTAACTTAGTTTTAAAGGTGAAAAGGTAAGTTTGTTCTGTTCTGATTAGTGCCCGCACTGAGAAAAAAAAATCCAACAACTTTGAATCATTTTAAAACTCCTGCATTACCTGTTGGTTGGATCATTCCTAACTACCTTGCACCAGTCTTCTTCCTGTATAGTATCCTGGCTCAGACATGTTTCTAAATTCCAAACATTTTATGATTCTCACCCTACCCTTTGGCTGTTTGAAATAGGGAATTGCTAAATGGCATCCTAAAAGCCAAACAGTCCCCTAGAACTCTCAGTTTGCATTTACCACGTCTTTATACATCAGTTTGATCAAGCAATCGTATTTATGTGAAGATGGTAAGCCTAATCATAGCAATGATTAATTAGAAAGATAGGCTAATTCACCTTTGTAACAAACCAAAAAAATCCAGAGATGTAGGAGTAAAATGGTTGGAGTTACAGATATGGAAAATTATGATATTTTATCATTGCTAAAATGGAACATAATTTAAAAAGAAAATCTCTCCTAGTGAGCAAGTGTCTTTGAAAGACACAAAGTGCACAGTGTATACCATAGAACTGAGCTATAAATGTATGGTAAATCAATATAAGGCAGAATATAATAGAAGTCTAATAAAAAAAACAACAACAAAAAGTTTAACAGAGTTTTCAGAAGTAAAACAAATGGTATTCATGCAAATTTTCTCAAAATCCAAGCAGCTTTTTTGAATTGTCTGATGGCTTTTGGTTTACAACCTTAATATACAATATCAACTCTCAGAATGAACTCTTGATGTCTTCTCAGATGTGTTGCACACAAGAACAAAACTATTCTGAACTTGAAAGGCCACCTCTTGCCTCAGGAACATAATGAAATATAATGATGACCAGCTGCATCATCAATTATTATTTATCACAAGGTATGTAAAATGCCTACACTTGGGGGAAAAAACAAGTACATTGTCATATCCGGTTTCTATTACTTATAACCAGATGTAGGAAGCAATAAAACTTTAATTGAGATGTCATGTGAGAGAGCAATAGCACTTGAACTTTGACCAATATGTAGGAGAAACTACTATAACGTTAATAGCATTATACAAAGATTGGTATATATTAATAAAAGAAATGGCTTTGTATGAAGAAATAATATATTGCATAAACAAATCTCCCAAAATCTGTCTTAAACTGGGGCAATTTTGTTGCTCATCTCAAAAGTAACACAGATTGGAGCATGGATATTTTGGTGAAAGGATGCATTAATAATACCAAAACAGATCATTCCAGCTTGTGATACGAAAAAAGCAGTATTTGAAGATTGTTTCATAGGTGGATTGTTTAACAGCATCCCACGTAATCTCCCATACCTGCTCACCCATACAAAAAAAAAAGTTATTTTTTTATTGTCAGAGTTTCATACATCTCCCTGCTCACCTTCACTCAGCTGACATAATGGTTTCCTGATGTGGGTGATATTCCTAAAGGTCATGTCTTCATTCTCTCTTCTCGTGATGGACAGTCTGATAATAATGGTTAAGAGTGTGACAATAAGTGTGACAATAAGAGTGTGACATTTTGTCGTGGTCATTTGAATACCATGTAGCAGGTAGCAGTATGAAGAAAACATTATTTCAGGGCGTTGTGAGAGCAGCAAGACCATTTGGTGTGCTTCCATCTGTGCAACAGGATGGGAGTGCATGGAAATCATGAGAGGTCCTCTTTATCAGCTAGAGTTGATAAAACTGGAAAACTATATTTTTTTCTACAGTTTTGTCCAAACTGCACAGTGCCTGTGTGTAAGAGTTCCTTATGGGCAATTGTAAGATTTTTTGTTTTACCATTCAACATTCACTATCACATATGTTGACTCCACTATGCTGATAGTGAGCGATAAGAAGGCCTAATCCAAAACTCTGTGAAGTCAATGGAAACACTTTAAAGTTCTTTGGATCAGGCACTAAACTTGTTGAAGCATTAAAACATGAAGAAATAGGGAGGGTGGGGGGGAGGGGAAGAGACTACACAGAATGCTGATTCCCATTTCTACTACAAATATTTCACACACAACTGCTAAACTGATGGGCAACCATCTGATTCTATTCTCAGACCAGTTCTGCAATGTGTTAGCTCCATTGATTTAAGTGGAATTACCCCTGATTTATGGTAGGGTTAATGAAATCAGAATCAGGCCCACTTTAGATCCATGTTCACTATGATTTACATCACCTCTGAATTTGGCCCATTGTCTTTTATAGTGCTAAGAATTAGCTGATTATGATTAAATAAATGATCACCACTTAGACCTAGATCCTGCAACCACTGAAATAATGAAGTTTCATGGGGATATTCATGTGAGTAAAGTTACATGTCTGTTTAAGTATCTTGTGATGATAGTAACAAAATATGTATTAGCAAAAATAATACTTGGCACTTATTTGTGTTTTTCCATCTTCAAACTACTTGACAAATATCACCTAATTAATTTGATAAGTACTAATGCTTTCTCAGACCCCTATCTGAAATAATCTGTGTTGTTTTGATCACCATCTTACCTGAGGTTTGTCAGTAAGTTGTAGTTTTAAAACTGACCTGCACAGCTTTTTCACAATTTTCTAACATTCCTCCCCACATTAAGATATTCTAGAATTATGGTTCTTGTGCAATCTTATTTCCACCCTCTTGTACATCCAGCCTGTGCAGAGAAGGAGGTAGCGTCAATGGAAAAAAATAATGTGGGCTCATGTCATTAAAGTTGGCATCATAATGCATACACTCAAGGGAGACAAATGAAGGTTGACTGCTTGACTTTGTAACCTAAATAACATTCTTTTAATGTCATTTTTATAATGTAATTTCCAGTTTCGGTTTTTGTTTGTTTTTCAAGGAAAAAGATGAAAAGAACCGCTATAGTGTGCTACGGTAGCAACTCCTCAGTCATAAATCAGGAGGGTTTGATTGCTGAACCAACCTTCAGCACCACAGCACAAGGTTTTACTAATTGATCTACAGGAGTAACTACATTAGCTGGCAGCAGCATAAGGCTTTATCTGTGGGAGGAGGAGTGTACTGAGGGAAAGAGCTGGTTCTCAGAAGAGTAGTTGGTCAGAGAAGCCCAACCAGGCTCTCTCTCTTCCCTCCCCATGGGAGCTTGAGAGCTCCTGCCCCATGTGGTTGCTGCAGCCAGGAGTAAATGCACAGCTGCACCCTTATGCTGAGTCTGGGAGGTGGTCAGGGTGAGCCCAGACCAGCTCTTCCCCCTCACATTACTGCTTTTCCAGTATTTTGGGTGCTGCTCCACTTGTGACAGCCTGAGCCCAGCTCTTAATAAGCATCACCTTTAGTTATTATTTTGACAGGCTGCAAAAACGTTCTTGAAGGACACAAGAAAGAGAAGGGAAATAATGATTCTTTAAAGTTTCTCTCTCTGCAAAAATTGAACAGAATTTTATTGTGACAAAGAAAAGGCATTTCTATTACCAGAGGGCTTTCCATTGCCAAATTTCAAAGTCCTGCAGCAATGGAGGAGTAACAGCTGCTTAAAAAAAAAAAAAAAAAAAAAAAAAAGGCACAAGAATCCTTTATAAGTAAAAATGTTAGGTCACCTAAATATGGGAGTTACTATAAATACCCCCCCCTTTTTTTTGTTTTCTTTTTAATTCCTCCATGCAGTTTTTCTTTTGGATCCCGCTCTTTGGCCTCAGCAGTGTGTCTAACTTTGTTCACTGTGAAATAGTAACATCACAAACTTCATAGACATATTAATCACTTAGTTACAATGTCAGTTAATCTTGGTCTGGGAGATTTCATCTCCCACCCTCTCTGGGCTGGGAGGCAAGCAACTGAACCAAATTTCAATCATGAAAGGTGTAGCAGCTTTAACCCAAATAAGGAAAGAAATGAATAAAGAGTGTGTTAAAGAGGGGAATATGTCCATCTGTTTGGCATGCAGATAGCACCAATATAACTAAGGCTCACTCTGGTTTTTCTGTGAAGTGGAGGGTTGATGGGTGTGCTAGAGAAGAGTCAGCGTCACTAATCTTAAAAAAAGTGAAAGGAATTTTGACAAAAACATGTATCTTTATGGGTCAGGAATCTCTTATGCTGTAAAAGTGAACAATCTGGAAAAAGCTTTGTAGGTCACCTTCAGGTAAATAACTCACCTCAGTCAGATCATTCATTAAGCAGTTAACTGCAGACAAATGATCTATGACATGTCCTAGGAGCCATTATTATAATTATTATTTATTAGACAGTCTGTATTTTGGATTTCAAGTTATCAATACCAGATAAGGACCTTTGCATATTACAGATTAAAAAGTTCTCTTCTGTAATGTTTTGCATGTCTTATTATTAAGCAGCATGAGGATTTCTGCTTGATTATAAGACATACATCAGGCATTTAGCTCCTTATCACATTACACACATTCATATCTAGGTGAGCAAAGTACACTGATAATTAAAGTATTTTTCAGTTGGAGATACTATACTGTGTTGACTTAGCTTTAACGCCAACATATTCTATTTGGATTTTACAGTGAGTTGTTAAATATCTCCCTGGTAGGCCTCTGCCAGTCACAAAACTATCTGAACTTGGAAGAGAAGCAAGACTGAGAAGTCCTGTTACTCAGCTGAAGTTGACACTGTAGTGGGTGGGAATGAACTGAAGCATAGCCAACTCACAGTAGCTTTTGTCAAGCTCTTTTTTTTATTTTAAACCAAAGCTATATGCAATTTCTCCCACTCCTAACCATATTATACAATCCCACTCAGGCTAAGATATACAAGCCATTTTAGAAATAATAATAATCAATTGTTATTTCCCCTAAAAATGCAATTGTCCATGCCATTTTCAAAAAGATAGCACTGGAGCCCAGAAGACCTCTCAAACTACCATCTCCTATCCAACTTTCCATTCAGAAGCAAGAACATAGAGAAAGCAAAGACTTACATGTTTTTGGAGCCTGAAACCTCTGCCAACATCCTGGATTTCCCAGGTGACTTGCACTTGGGTTTCAAGATATTGTTACAGGAAAAAGAGCATTCTGATAGCACAAAAAGATGCCTTTACATAGCTATGGATGCAGACGATATTGCTATTCTCATATGACTAGACCTTCTTTGCAAGCTTTTTATAGAGGTGTCTTCAGGTGTTCCTCATCCACCAGCATGACCTCAGCTGGACTAACTTATGCAATATTACAATGGATTGTCCCTTTCCAGCAGAACCCAGAGTGAAGATGACTTAGGATTTTAATACTACTTGCACAGCCCCACAGAGAGCCATAATACCTCCGTTTTTTTCTCTTCAACATCTACATGAAACCACTTAGAAAGACAGTGAGACACCACAGTATGCATTGCCAATAGTATACTGAAGGCATCCACTTTCACATTTCTTCATAGTCCAATCCCCACCCTACCCCATCATCTCTTATTCGCTATAGAGTTGTCTGTGCTCTTCTCTTATTGGCCCATGATTGCCAACTGCCCACTTGTAAAATTTTCAAACACCTTTGTGCTTTTTCCTAACCTGCCCCATACACTTGGGAGGTACTCCACATAAACATCCATCTTCAAATCCCTCCTCAAAACTTTCCTTTGTCATGATGCCTACCAAAAACTGGGCAAGGGATAGATTGCTGGTGTGCTAAGAATACAACCTATCATTCTAACACAACTATCACACTGTTTACTTGTACTCCCCCTCGCCCGTCCCCATCTGTCTGTGTCCATCTGTTGTCTTATACTTAGATTGTAAGGTCCTTGGAGCAGGGACCAACTTTTTGTTGTGTGTTTGTGCAGCACCTAGCACAGTGAGGTCCTGAATTATGACTAGTGATCCTAGGTACTATGTTAAAACAAATAATAAATAAATAAAATAATTCCCTTTGCATTTCTTATTTTCCACAGATACCACCAGCTGCCACTACTAAGGCGGTCACAGTGCCTACAAGAGATCAGCTCCTAGAAGAACAGCAGCTGGCTCAAACTTAACCTGCCGATCTTAATCCAAACTTAGTCCTAAACTTGTAATACTTGTAAGACAGTAACTATTTTTCATGCATGGTGATGTGATTGATGCACTAACTGCTGCTCTGATGATACCTTCCTCATGCACTGTGTTCACCCAAGAGAGCAGCCTTGTTGCTTCTAGAAGGGGCAACCCATGCACCTGCACCCACTCTCTACCACCCCATCCTCTTTATCTGCCAGAAAATTCTAGGCATAGGCAGGAGTCCAAACAAGCTCAGTGAGGCTAACAATAGGAATTCCCTATGGGTTTGATTCTTACTTGGGTCAACTTTCTGGCGTAAGAAGGAATTCTCGCCATGGCACCAATGTTGGGGGAGGAATGATGAGCACACTCACAGTTGATGCAGTCACATTCATGGGCTAGGATGGGGATGAGGTAGTAGAGAGGTCTTATATGCCTGTTGCCTATGTATGGACTACAGTAATAGCAGAAAGAAATGTTGGCATCACAGCATACCAACACAGAATGTTGGTATTATCCGTGAAAGTAGACATGGGCTAATTATTAATCCAATATTGGCCCCTAAATGCAAATTTATGTTCAAGTATAAAACTGATTTTGTTATTAAAATAATGGCCCTCCATGTTTTGTTGTTGCCCCCTTGATCCCTCTTCTATTCTGGGCTGCTACCACAAGAACATATGCATCAACATTTCTTAATGTGGCCATCTTAGACAAAAGATTTCACACACGCTGCTAAGCATATTGGATAGTTTGCAAGAGACCTAGTTATGTGATGAGAGAATGGGTAGTGAAAGAGCAAAGTTGCCTTCTTTGTCATTGGTGATGGGAACAACATAGTCAAAACAATTAATGAAGGGAAGTAACATGTGACAGTGTTGGTTATTTTGTTTGACCCCTCAAAGTCCTGGGTATTGACCTGTAATATTTAGCCAAACCCTGAAACTGCAGAAATTATTGCAACCATACATAGCACCAGAATCACTGAATGCTCATTTCCATTACCCAGGTAAGCAGCTTGGTTGCTACTAATTAAGCCAGACTGGAGCCAACTAGTCAACTGATGGATCTAAGGGCAGCAAGGATGGCACATGCTGATTGTCCTCCCTTACCTGCTGTGTAAATGAAAGTGTTGCTGTTCTCCATGAGCACCTGCAAACCTTTAATCTTGAAAACAAATCTTGAGAACAGCTCAGGTGGAGCTCAGTCCCCAGCTGGCTCTCTGGCTCCACCTTTTTCCAACACTGCCTCTCCTCTTATCTCCTCCCCTGACATAGGCAGTCCAGCGGCACTTCTATAAATCCACCCCTAACTAGTAAATAGCAAAGGCAGGTTCCATCATTGTGCTAGCTGTTTGACAGCAATATTAGAGGCACAAGAAAATCCCTCTGTGTTATGACATTTGCAGTCTATATTTCTGATTAAAACTCTCAAATGTTCTCTTCTTCCTCACTTGCTACAGAGACAGAGTTATTGTCTATACAGTGATCAAGATTTCTAGAAAATGTATGTAAGGGGACCTTCATGTTTTTAATAAGCTGATTTTGAGGAGTGATTGTCTAAAGCATTCACAACAGTCACTAATGGGGGCTTTCAGTAACAGAAACAATCTACTTCCATTCTCAGCCAGTGACCGAAAGCATGAGCAAGACTCCAAAATGGCTAGCTCCCATAAGTCACATGATTGAGCTGCCCCAGTATTAACAACATCTAGATTTATCTTGGGACACTTGGGGAAATAAAGCACAGGTCAAGGATGAAGTGTATAAAGGAGCAATGATTTCACATACAGGATATGAGCTGGGAATAAGGTGAAAGAAATAGGCCTGGTTTTGTTTGTGTATATTATGGTATAAAGACTGCTAGCAAGGACAAGATTGCTCCCAGCTTTGCACAATGTAGATTTGGCTGGGGGGACAAAGGCTTAAGTTCTGTTTTGAGGACTAAAGTGGGAATAGAGTAGTGCATGCCCTCTGCACGGGGTGACTTTCATCCTCTGTACACATGCTGTATAATGCTCAGTGAATAAGGCAGCTGTGCAATATTTATTTTTATCCTCCATTTAGTGGAGCCTCATCTTATTGACTATTGTCCCACTGGTGGACTGAGTGAGTACAATCCCCTGTCACATTCACTACGCATCATCCATCCTAGCACTGAGGGACCAAAGGTGCTCAGTTTCACCGGCGTAAATTAAGAGTAAGCACTTTGACTTTACTGGGTTTACTCCAGATTTAGTGTTGTAACTGCAAAAAGTTTTGTGCCCAAAATGAGGAACCAGTCTGTAGGACCCCTGTCTCTACCTATTTATCCCTTTGTCTTCCCCACTCTCTGCACATTAAATGAGGCAAGGGTCCTGAGGAAATGAGAGTGTGTGCTCGTGCAATTGAAGACTGTATTGTAATGAGCACTTACACTGGGGCAGAGGTAAGACTGGCAGACTTGCAACAGCAAAATTCATCTTTGTGCAAAGATCAAACCTGGACACTATCAACTGCAAAAATGAAAGCTTTACAAAGTTAAGAGAACTTATGAATGTTCTTCTTTACAATGGAAACGCATAGGCAACTTAACCATAGCAGTCACTCCCTGTTTCAGCTATTATATACACACGTGTGCATGTCTGTGGACCTACAGAGATACCCACATCCATATGTGCACATGGGCGTGAAAGCCTATGTAAACACCCATCCAGTGTTACTTTATATATTCCTACAGTTTTTGAAATCCCTTCTTAAATCTTACTTCTTTCAACTAGCATTCCACCTCAGCTCTACATTTGGATGCTACCCATTGCCACTCCTGAGCCATGATTTGATTACAAAACAAAGAAAATGAAACAAAAGAAAAAAACCACAAAGCATTAAACAGTAACATGATAAAAATCAATTGCAACCCTGAGTGAACACAGACAAAAAATGGTCTCCCAAGGGCTGCTCCCTCACTTTGCTTATTTTATCATACACCCAACCTCTCATGTGATGACATCTTTACTTATTGAGTTACACATTTTCTTTTACTTTTTCATTGGCAGATGTGGTTTTACTGGTGGGAAATACCACTATCATTAGCAGCAAATTACCTATCAGTTAAAAGAGAACTTTGTATATAGGCCTGTTGTGGCCCCACTCCTGTAACCACTTAGGAAATGTCAACACAGCAATAAAACACCCGAGGCTGGCCCATGTGAGGTGACTCGAGCTCGCGGGACTTGAACTGTGGGGCTATAAAATGTGATGTGGACATTCAGGTTTGGGCTTTGGGACTCTGCTCCAGCCCAACCTTGGAAGTCTACACTGCAGTTTTATAGCCTTGCTGCTGGAGTCTGAATCACCTAACATAGGCCAGCCTTGGGTGTTTTATAGCAGTGTAGATATATCCTTACACATATACTTAATTTTTGTATTGTAAATAGCCCCATGGATTTCAGTGGAACTAGTCATGGTAATAGAGTTAAGCATGTGCTTACATGGCTGCAGGACTATTAATTAAACTGTAAGATCATTGGACATGGTTATTTTATATTTGTTAAGGGTAATAGAATCATAGAAATGTAGAACTGGAAGGGACCTTGAAAGGTCATCAAGTCCAGTCCCCTGCCTTCACAGCAGGACCAAGTACCATCCTACAGATTATTTTGCCCCAGATCCCTAAACGGCCCCCTCAAAGATTAAACTCACAACCCTGGGTTTAGCAGGCCAATGCTCAAACCACTGAGCTATCCCTCCTCCCTCTATGCACACCTATGGGGCTGTATAACTAATACATAATAAATAATGATTTGTGTGTGGAGAGAATATGTACACATTTTGTACATGTAAACTTTTACATAACTCGTCGCCTCATCTCTGCTTTTATCTTTCTCCTCTTCTTCCCAGTCCTTTCTTTTTACTGCTCCTTCTCCTACTCTTGTTCATGCCTTCTATCATGCTGGAATGCATATTTGCCCTCCTAGGCCAGCCTCATCCCACTTTCCCATCTCCTCCACATTCCTTCTTCAAACACACCTCTCCACACAATCGTTCTTCCTTTATAACCCTAATCAATAATCCCCACACCCTTTCCTCCTCTGGATTGCAAACCTGTGATTGGTCTCATTTTGTTTAGGCTTTAGACTCTTTGGGGCAGGGAACATGCCTTATATGTTAGTACAGTGCTATGCAAAGGTACAGCACTCTATAAATGCTTTATTATAATATTTATCATTATGTATAAATTGCTTTTGCACAGAACATTTTACTCAGCCCTACCGTGATAAGTACCAGTCTGTCCTGTTTTCTATTTCTAACATGACTAGAAAACCTGCAGTTATTTCTAAAACCATCTATTACACAAGAAGCCACTCAGAGACATCAACTTGTGAACTAAACATTCTTTAAATATCTGGCAAAAATTTTGTAACTCTGTTAGGAATAATTGCAAACTTGGTTGTTTATTCCCTAAATCACCCCTTAAATGGTCCATAGATAAAAGACAGTTCAATGTGTCCATCATGAACAGACAATGCAAGTCTCCTTTCTAATAGGTAATCAAACTCAGTTTATCCAGACTTTCTGTGATTTGATTGTGAAAACATGTTTTGTGTCACAGTAGCTGTGGAAGACAAAAGAATAGGTTGAAAAACCATCATCTTCTCTTCATGCTGATTTGGCAGTCTTTAAGCAATAATCAACTCCAAAATGTTACAATAGATCAGGGGTCGGCAACCTTTCAGACGTGGTGTGCCGAGTCTTCATTTATTCACTCTAATTTAAGGTTGCGCGTGCCAGTAATACATTTTAACATTTTTAGAAGGACTCTTTCTATAAGTCTGTAATATATAACTAAACTATTGTTGTATGTAAAGTAAATAAGGTTTTTAAAACGTTTAAGAAGCTTCATTAAAATTAAATTAAAATGCAGAGCCCCCCGGACCGGTGGCCAGGACCCGGGCAGTGTGAGTGCCACTGAAAATCAGCTTGCATGCTGCCTTTGGCACGCGTGCTATAGGTTGCCTACCCCTGCAATAGATGAACATTCAAGCTTATTTTTTTGGCCTTTTAGATTTGCTCAAGTACATATCAAGGGAGCCAATTAGTTACGTTTTAGCTACATTTTAGGCATGTCATTGAATAAATACTAGTCAGAAATTACTTCTTGTATGCTATTGCTAGTTCTGAAATTAAGATCCTATTTTCATGATGTAAGTCTTAACTTTTTGAGAACCGGTCATAATTTTCAAATTTTCTATCTTATTAACTTAAATACAGAGTGAAAATTATAAATTCTATAAAGACAGCTTTAACTTTTTCTTATATTCGTTGGCAGAAAACTATATTAACACAGAGTTAAGGTTGCTTGGTGACAGCATTCTGCAAGGGGACGACCTGAGTTGAACAAAACTCAAACTGCTCAAAACAGGAAACGCAATCTTAACGCTCTCCTCTTTCAGCAAAGACCCAATACACCCCATTAACACACATATCTTTACTCTGCTAACCCCCAGTTACTGAAGTGTACAAGCTCTTCATCTCCTTTTACAGCTCATTCACTCTCACACACAGCATTCCCTCTAACTCTAATACAGGACAAAAAGTGTGTGGGGGGGTCACCTTCCCTCTGTTCCCTGGCACTGGCAGTAGCCCATGGGGATTATTTGCATACACTTCACGTGCAGCCAGTGTGTTAGGTGTACTTACACTATATGGTGGTGGCAGTAGCTGGTCCTGCTTGTGATAGGAGGAGATAGGTGTATAACAGAGTTGTGATTATGAGCTAAGGAGAGCTACATTTTGCATCCTCTCAGGTGTGTGAGTATAGGGAAGAGCTGCATGTATATCTTCGGGATTCGGCATGCAGAATTTCTATGCAGAATTGTATAAATACCAGGGCATGGGGTTATATTACAAAGGGCATTGTCTGTAATGAGCTGGAATATGAGAGCGGTCAAAGCATTTATCTGCTTCGACTCCAGGTACCGTGAGTGTGGTCAGTGTTAGGTGTAGCTGTGGTGAACCGGGGAGACAGTAGTTAGCTCTGCTTGGCAGAGGTGTGTTTGCAAGATATGTGGAGTACTTTGATGTGTGTGACAGAGCTGTGACTATGATGCAAGGACATCTAGGTTTTGCACCCTCTTGTGTGTGAGGAAAAGGAAGAGGTGCCTGTGTGCAGAGTTATGTATCTCTGCAGCTGTTCTCTGCATCTGTTCTGTGCAGAGTTATGTAGAGTATGTGAGTAGCAGGGCACAGGGCTGTTATTACAAAGGATATCATCAGCGGTGAGATGGGATGTGAAAAGAGTAATGCTTTAAGTGGAAGTGTAGGTTCAGATGTTATCCTGTGGGTAATGATATGTTTACAGTTGAGCTGGGCAGTGTGATTCCTAGCTTGCGTAAACATACTTGTGCTGGCTCTACTCAGGCGAGTGCACTAAAATAGCAAAGTAGCCAGGGCAGCATGGACAGCAGCTCAGGCTGGCCACCTGAGTTCCAGCTTCCTTGAGGATGTATTCAGGTGGCCAGCTCAAGCTGCCTCCCAGGCTACACTGACATTTTCAGTTTGCTAGCTTGAGCACAGTTAGCATGACTATGTCTGCGTGAGCTGGGAATCACACTTCCCAGCTCAAATGTAGGCCTCCCCTCAGCATAAGAGAATTGTAAATGGCTGTGAAGTGGTTCTTAAATCCTACATATGTAGGATTCTGAATCTGATAGCACATACTCACACTGGCCCTTGGCACTACATGCATGTTAAGGCATTGCTCAAAGAGGGTAGAGAAAAGGTAGCATGGGCAACCTTTTTTCTTTCCCCTTCTTTTTGTCCTTTATTAGAGTTAGATGGACTGCTGTGGCTAGGAATGAATGGGCTGTAAAAGGAGGTGAAGAGATTGTACACTTCAGCGATTGTGGGGTTGGCAGAGTAAAGGTATGTGTGTTCATGGGGTGTATGGGGGCAGTGCAGAAAGAGGGTAGAGTTAAAGTTGCATGGGAAACCTTGACCCTGCATTTCCTGGTTTTCAGAACTTTGTGTTTTGCTCAATTCAATGTGCTGCAAGAGGGTGAACTACTTCCAACCAACCATAACTCTACATTAACATAGTTTTTGCCATTGAATTTCCTAGGTTTTTTAAGAGAAAAAGATATGTTGTTAGAAGGAGTTAGGAGTCATTTAGTCAGTTGTACATCATAGACCCATAATTAGCATACTGAGCTATCCCCTCTCCCCTCACAGCACCCCATCAATCCTGCTTTGGCACACCTCCTCAGCTACATCCCTGACCCATTCAAGGCATTCTCTCCTACCACATGGCCCCTCCCCACTAATGTATCCACCCCTATCCACCCAAGCAGGGAACACATCTCCCTGAAGTCTTCATTCCCCGCTATACAAACATTTCTATTGCTGTTACTTCCCCCCTCACATGCAGTGTTCATGCCGTATTGAGATGCACGGGCAAAGCTGTGGGAGTGCAGGAGGGTTTTAGTGCACTGGCAGAGCTCCAAGGTGCAGGGCAATTGGAGCACACTGGGAAAGCTAGAAGATGCCATTCCTCCCTCACCAGAGCCCCCCGCCTCATTCCCCTACAATCTATCCCCATGACCTCCCTCTCCTTGCTGCAGCCTTAAGCCCCTCTACCCCTATCCCCCCAGTCCTCCACGCCCCTATTATCTGTCTCCTCCAAGGAAGCATTCAGATGTGTAACATTTTTTCCCCAAAATTCTCAGTGTGGGTCCCCCAAAGATTTAGTGGGTGCCATCTTGAGTAAAACTTGACAGACTCAGACCATTTTGACCTGTATCATATCAATGGTAGTTTGAGCTCTAGCTCTGGACATATTATATATATGTATATATTATATTATATTTTTAAAAACATCTATTTTATTTAGAGCGCTTATCTCCAGATCTCCTGGCTTAAAGATTCCAAATTTGGGTCACTTATCCTACCCTCCTGAGGAACACCAAATGTCAAAGAAATCTAACTAAGCATCTCAATTTTAGGGGAATAAATATCCTTCAGGTTTGTTAAAACTAAAACAAGCCATGAACACTAAAGCTAGTTGAAAATTTTCATCTGAAATATTTTTTTGGGAGAGAAAATTGCTTTTTCAATAAAATGGAAATTTTCAGAAAAAAAGGGAATTTGTCAGTTTTTTGTTTTGGTTATTTTGGGGAGAAAAAACTAGATTTTTTTGAGGGGGGAAACAACTGGACACATTTTTTTAGTTTAAAATCCAAACTTTGTTGCTTTTCAGTTCAGTTAGAACCATACATTTCATAGTAAGATTTCAATGAAAATCAATATTTTGGCTCATTTTTTTTTGTGGTGAAAAATAATTTTCTCACTAACTCTATTCAACCCAGATGAAAGAGAATGGGTCGGGGGGAGGAAAAGCCTGCTGTTTTCAGTCAGCTGGTACACTGGTAGCTGTAATTCCTACCAGCTCACGTAGACATCAAAGCTCCTTTCCTTTACATGCAGTAGCCCTGGTCCCTCTGAGGTCAGGCTGGAAAGGGAGGCAAGGCCCAGCAATTTGACAAAGCTTCCTTCTGTTCCCCAACCGAAAACCAAAACCCAGTACCATCTAAAACACAATCTTGAAAAAGTCCAGTTCCCAAATAAGGTTGCCACACGCATTAAGTTTGTCTTAAAATTACTGTGTTGATGAAGTTTAGACCTCTTCACATGTCTCGGCCCGCACCGCTTCCCATAGCCCCCATTGGCCTGGAACAGCGAACTGTGGCCAGTGGGAGCTGCGATCGGCCGAACCCGCATATGCTGCAGGTAAACAAACTGGCTTGGCCCACCTGCGGATTTCCCTGACAGGTCGCATGCCAAAAGTTGCTGATCCCTGCTGTAGACCCATGCAACCTATTTATTTACAAAGGGGTCCCATTCATTCAAAGGTCCCACACCATATGTGAACCACTTGCCAAAGTACCATCCCAGGTTCCTTCTTTTGACTATGTCACCAGAAGGCTGTGACAAAAGTCAACTTTCCTACAGCCTTCTCTCATTCTCAGTTTGGAAAGTTGCACTTCATGTCTGCTTCCTCACTTCCTAAGCCACATAGGGGGTCACAAGAGATTACAGAGCCTCAAAAATGGGTGAAGAGTCCCTACCGTCTGCAGAAAGTCACAGGCCACTGTGTATGTAAAAGACAGAGATGGGGGAACCAGACAATGGTTGGAAGAAGGAGGTAGGACCTGGTATATGTTATCACACGTGGTGCCACAAAGCCTATGGCTGGTCCTGATACAAAAC
The DNA here is from genome assembly GCF_011386835.1 of Chrysemys picta bellii. Classification (NCBI taxonomy): domain Eukaryota; kingdom Metazoa; phylum Chordata; order Testudines; family Emydidae; genus Chrysemys; species Chrysemys picta. The sequence goes on along the minus strand of NC_088793.1, from coordinate 48,379,635 downwards.
TTTAATGCCAAATCATCATGGGTTGGTGCTGTATTTAGTAGTATGTTATTATGGGGCGCTTCACTTAAACTTTTATATGTCTGCAGTACGTTTGGGGAAATGATATAAAGTTATCCCATCTCCATGGAAAATAATGTGGATACATTTACAACATACACACAGGGTATGTCTAGACTGCAATAAAAGACCTGTGGCTGGCCTGGGTCTGACTTGGGCTCAGGTCTATAAAATTGTAGTGTAGATGTTGGGGCTCTGAGACCCCACAATGGAGGATATTTATTTTCTATCTCACTTTCACACTCAGGCAGTTTCCTCCGGTAGTCACTCTTTCAATGTCTTTTTCCATTAGAGGATTAAAATCATCCAACAGGAGAAATCATCATCTTTTATTTTAAATGGTTAAAAAACTAGTAGTCTTGAGATCTACTTTAATGGTGCATTAGGTGAAATGAGGTTCAATTAACTTTAACTTTTTTTTTTTTTTTTTTTTTTTTTTTAAGATGTAGGGTCATATCCTTGGCCCTGGCTCTGGCAGAACAAACAGCTGGAAACCTGCCCTATGGGGGCAAATGAGGATTCTCTCTAACAGACATAGGGAGCACGTCATGGAACCCTGCATCCAGCATCATTTAGAGCAGTCCTTAGGTTGTGTCAGCGCTTGGCCAGTCAGGATCAGGGGAATGGGTTAGAGCCATCTCCCAGCATCCTGTTCTCCTCCATTGTGGTCTGTCAAAGGATTAAGAATTTTTAATTTTTTGTGAGCAAAGACCCACACCTGAGACAATCTGATGTGAACTGCCAACAATTGATTACCTTTAAACCAAATATTAAAAAAAATAATAATCAGCAATTAAGACCTGCACAACTCTGTATCAAAAAGTGGATGATTCATAGATTCATAGATTCTGGGACTGGAAGGGACCTCGAGAGGTCATCGAGTCCAGTCCCCTGCCCGCATGGCAGGACCAAATACTGTCTAGACCATCCCTGATAGACATTTATCTAACCTACTCTTAAATATCTCCAGAGATGGAGATTCCACAACCTCCCTAGGCAATTTATTCCAGTGTTTAACCACCCTGACAGTTAGGAACTTTTTCCTAATGTCCCAACCTAGACCTCCCTTGCTGCAGTTTAAACCCATTGTTTCTTGTTCTATCCTTAGAGGCTAAGGTGAACAAGTTCTCTCCCTCCTCCTTATGACACCCTTTTAGATACCTGAAAACTGCTATGTCCCCTCTCAGTCTTCTCTTTTCCAAACTAAACAAACCCAATTCTTTCAGCCTTCCTTCATAGGTCATGTTCTCAAGACCTCTAATCATTCTTGTTGCTCTTCTCTGGACCCTTTCCAATTTCTCCACATCTTTATTAAAATGCAGTGCCCAGAACTGGACACAATACTCCAGCTGAGGCCTAACCAGAGCAGAATAGAGTGGAAGAATGACTTCTCATGTCTTGCTCACAACACACCTGTTAATACATCCCAGAATCATGTTTGCTTTTTTTGCAACAGCATCACACTGTTGACTCATATTTAGCTTGTGGTCCACTATAACCCCTAGATCCCTTTCTGCCGTACTCCTTCCTAGACAGTCTCTTCCCATTCTGTATGTGTGAAACTGATTTTTTCTTCCTAAGTGGAGCACTTTGCATTTGTCTTTGTTAAACTTCATCCTGTTTAACTCAGACCATTTCTCCAATTTGTCCAGATCATTTTGAATTATGAGCCCAATTCTGATCTCACTCGACACAGAACTGTAACACGAGTGTAAGTAAGTTCAGAATCAGGCCCAGAGAATCTTTAGCATGAGAGGAATTATTAGAGCATCTTGCTCATCTCCCTGCAGGGGAGGAATGCTCCCTATTGTATACTTCTTAATCTCTTAACAAGTCTGGTTTTCAATATGTCAAGAAATGACACTTCCACAACTTCCCTTCGGAGGTTATTACACATAGAATCATAGAATATTAGGGTTGAAAAAGATCTCAGGAGATCATCTAGTCCAATCCGCTGCTCACACAGCATAATACATCTCAAGCTCAGGCAGTTTCCCTTGATAGTCAATCTAAATTTGCCCTTTCTTCATTATGTCCCATTAATCCGAGTTTTGCTTCCTTTTATTATGCTGAATAATTCTTCTTCCTCCCTGTTATCTGTGCCCTTTGAATACATGCAGGCCATTATGCCCCCACGTCAGTCTTATGCTTTAATATTTCCTTGTAAAGTCATCCCTCTGTTTCCCTACTGTTTCTGGTGTTCCTCTCTAAATGGCTTCCAGTTCATAAAAATAATAATAATAATAATACCTAGCTTCTATATATATATTTTTATTAGTAGAACTCAAAACCATTTACAAGAGAGGTAAATATCATCATCCCCATTTTACAGAAGAATCTTCATAAGAGAAATTAAGTTGACCTGAACACAATATTACCTTGCAGCCACACTTGCAAACCCAGTTACCAGAATGCATCTAACTAGGAGCCAGATCCTGATACTCACATCTATTGTACTCTCCAAAAAGGCACGCAGCCACAGGGGCCTGGAGTGGAGAGGAGAGAGGTAGGGGGTGTGCAGGACTGCAGTGGGGAGAGGTGCCTTTCCCCCAACCCAGCCCCAGCCCCAGAGCTGCTGTGGCCAGGGAGAGACACCTCTCCCCCAGCCCCAGGGCTGCTGTGGCGAGAGAGGGCTGGGAAGAGTCCTTTCTCCCCACTGCAGCCTTGGGGCAGCCTGCACCCCAAACCCTTCATCCCCCGCCCCACCCGAGAGCCCGCACCCCCAGCTGGAGCCCTCAGCCCCCCAACCCTAGCCCTGAGCCCCCCACACACACTCCGTACCCCTCAGCCCCACCCCTGCCACATATCATCTCCATATTGGTGCACATAACAAAATTCATTCCGCACATGGATATAAAAAATTAGAGGGAACATTGTTCCCATGTAACCTTTGTTTCATCCCTCCAAGGCTCATTTCCAAGAAGATCTATCAAATCAAGATCTATCTGTCAAAATGATATTACAGACCTCTGTGACAATGTGGATTAAAGTTTCCTTTGATTTAAATTTCATTGTTTTGATGGGAGCCTATAATGTCCTATATTTCTGATTTAGTGGCAAGAACACTTAAGCATATTTTCCTGTACAGAATGCTGCACATTCAACAGGGAAATAATCCAGTTTTAAACCTCAAAGTTCCAAGGGTTAAAATCTGGTTTAAATTGTTCAAAAGCACATGCATTCAAGGCTATAAAAATGTGAATATTGATTCTGATCAGTAATGGCCTCCCTCAGCCACACTCCACAGACAATTATAGCCATGAACACCTCTCCATCCTCCAGAGCTTGTTCCTGGGGCGATAGGGAGGGACTGGAGAGGAGATATAGTTGCCATTCCCAATTCAGGAGATGTATGTGCGAAAATGTGCAGACCACACATCCTAGTCCCTAGAATAGCTGTCTGATGTTACTGTGATAGAGGGACAATCGAGTCATATTTCTCCCAGTGAATGTAACCTTAAAAATCATATTCAAATAGGCATTGTCAAGTAGTTTAGGCTCAAATTTAACCATCTTAAAAATTGTTATAATCTGATGGTTGGGATCCTAAATATTTATTGGCAAAAAGAGTTCATTACTTATTTGCCAACATTTAAAATAGCCACTGTGTATATAGGATGTATAATAATTCGTATTTTATCTATAGTTGTAGAAAACTGTGGGAATGCCACCCCTGTGGCACCGAAGGCCCTGTGCTGCTCCTGGAAGCGGCTGGCACGACGTCCCTTTGGCCGCTGGTAGGGCTGGATCCAGGCACCAGCTGACCAAGCACGTGCTTGGGGCGGCACCTTGGAAGGGGCAGCCAATCTTGGGGTGGCAGGGTGCGCTCGGGGTTTTTTGTTTTTTTTGGTTCAGTGGGGTGGTGTTCAAGGTTTTTTTGTTTGTTTGTTTTTGTTTCAGCGGTGCTGCACTGGGCAGGGCGGGGGCTGGTGCAGCGCTTGAGGGGGAGGGCGGGGGTTTGAGCGGCCCGGCGCGGTGCTGGGGAGGGGCAGGGATTTGGACGGCTCGGCACTCGGGGTTTGGGCAGCCCAGCATGGCGCTCGGTGGGGGTTTGGGCAGCCAGCGCAGCGCTCGGGGTGTGGGCGGCGCGGCGCTCGGGGTGTGGTCTGTGTGGCGTGGCCCTTGGGGGGGAGGTTTGTGCAGCGTGGCTTGGCGCTCAGCAGGGATTTGGGTGGCGCAGCGCTCGGGGGGTTTGGGCGTAGCAGGGTGGCGCGGTGCTCTGGGGGGGGAGGACGGGGGTTTCGGCGGCACGGCACGGCGCTGGTGGGGGCAGGGGTTTCGGTGGCACAGCGCTGGGGGGGGACGTTAAGGCGGGGCAGCGCTCTTTTTTTTTGCCTGGGGTGGCAAAAAAGTTAGAGCAGGCCCTGGCCCCTGGGCAGGGGCAGAGGGCTCCATGCACTGCCCTCGCCTGCAGGCACTGTCCACCGCAGCTTCCATTGGCTGGGAACGGGAAACCGTGGCCAATGGGAGCTTCAGGGGAAGTACCCGCAGGTGAGGGCAGCGTGTGGAGCCCTCTGCCCCCTTCCCCCAGGGATGTGGTGCTGGAATGGCACGGGGTCAGGGCAGGCAGGGAGCCTGCCCTGGTCCCAGTGTGTGCCGCAGCCACCCCGGAGCCACTCCAGGTAAGCGGCGCTGGGGCAGAGCCCGCACCCCGAGCCCCTCCTGCACCCTGCACCCCAACCCCCTGCCCTGAGTCCCCTGCCACACCCCTCCTGCACTCCAACCCCTTGTCCTGAGCCCCCTGCCGCACCCTGCTCCTCCAGCATCCCAACCCCCTGCCCTGAGTCACCTGTTGCACCCCGAACCCCTCCTGCACCCCAACCCCCTGCCCTGAGTCCCCTGCCACACGCCTCCTGCACTCCAACCCCTTGTCCTGAGCCCCCTGCCGCACCCTGCTCCTCCAGCATCCTAACCCCCTGCCCTGAGTCACCTGCTGCACCCCGAACTCCTCCTGCACCTCAACCCCCTTCCCCAGCCCTACATTCATGGCCCTGCATGCAATTTCCCCACCCAGATGTGGCCCTTGGGCCAAAAAGTCTGCCCACCCCTGGACTAGAGAACACAATTTGTATGCTTGCCTTGAGGTTCATAGAGCAGAACCAAAGGGACTGTGAGTCCCCTTATTTCTAAAACTTCACTGACATTATAGATTATATAATTGGTTATGTTGGCTCACAAATAAGGAAGAGCCATATTGGCAGCTGCTCCCACTTGCCAAATGGAACAAGACTATGCCTGTTAAATATTATTTCCAAGATCTTTTAAAGGATATTTAAATTCAGAGGCACGGGGAAGGAAGAAAAAACAGAGTTATTAATTATCCCATTAAGTGATTTAACTATTATACTTATTCATATTCTGTCTGAAGTGACAATGAACATTTGAAAAATATAAAAATAAATTTAAGTCTCAGCCTTTTTGTTTTCAGGTTCCCTGTATTTGCCATCTCCTGGAATTGGGGCTGGAGTTGGATGGTTTTGCAGAAAGGACGTTTGGAACTCAGTAAGACATATGCTAGGCAACAGTTGTATACTGTACTGATTTTTCAATTTTCTTGATGCACCTGGCTGAGCTGGAGCAGCAGATGAAGTTTAGCAGGGGAACATGAGGCCAGAAAGCAATGGAGGTTCAAGCACCAGAGTGTACAATAATAATCAGACAAGCAGAACTGCAGAGCAGCAATAGGTTAGGACAAAGGAAGTCTAGGTTAAAAGCAGCCTCATATTTACATTACTACTATCAGTTTGAGAGTCCCTTATCGCTCCCCTTATGTAACAGTAACATTAGCAGCTGGCTAAGCCACTTAGCAAAGCAAAAAGAAGGAGAAGGGGGGAATCAGTCAAAGATTTTTTTCTTTAAGGCCTTTTTGTTACGTTTTAGTCAAATATAACATAGCACAAGTTAACTCTGGAAGTACCACAGTATTGTGTAAATCTGTGTTTTTAAAATATCATTATGTGGGACTGTGTTGTGATCTGATCAGTCTGGATGCTATATAGCCCTCCTGCTAAGTGCCATCACCAGAATATAATCACATGGCAGGTGGAATCCCTGTTCAGACAATAAGCTGCTACTTTCATACAAGCCATTGGATAAAGATATCATTTTTATTCAGGTCACAGGAGTAATAGAAGTCCATGGCTTGTTGTTGGGTTCAGTTATGAGAGCTGAGTGTGGTTTAGTAGATCTGCATCAGTAAAGTCTTTCACTGAGTATGCAGAACAACATGCACTATATTTGCAAAAAGAACAGGAGTACTTGTGGCACCTTAGAGACTAACAAATTTATTAGAGCATAAGCTTTCATGGACTACAGCCCACTTCTACGAAAGCTTATGCTCTAATAAATTTGTTAGTCTCTAAGGTGCCACAAGTACTCCTGTTCTTTTTGCGGATACAGACTAACACGGCTGCTACTCTGAAACATGCACTATATTGTTGTTGTAGATTATTACAGCAGGTTGTTTGAAACAGAATGGTTGAACAATACCAGTCTTACCACAGAAATGCACAAACTGAAGAGTCAAGGAATCCATGTCTGGCAGATAAAAAGGAGTCTTTCTAACAATGGACCTCACAAATCATAGGACTTACTCCTATCACAATACATTCATGTTATCCACAAAGCAACTATCACCTTGAAATAAGAGTCTAAACTGCACAATGAGGCAATTCTGCCATCAACCTTTGCTTTGGTCAGCCTGCATTTTTGTACGCATTTGATTTGGTTTGTTTGTTTTGGCCACTGAATTGAAAAATCATTCACTCTATAACAGTGCCTAAAGTGCTGGCGCTAGGCAAAAGCAGACTAAACAATTGCTTAGAGCCTGAGCAGCTCAAGGGAGGCCTCTTATTTACTTTTTATTATTATTATTGTGGGGGGATGCCCCAGAAATATTCCTGCTTAGTGCCCCCAATGGGCTAGCACCATCTCTGAATGCCTATAGACTTGAGCAATGCTTTTTTATTATTCCAACAGTACTATATTCAGTATCATGATGAGGTTTAAATGGGGCTAGTGCATTCTGTAATTGGATATTACAGTGCTCTGTAACACAGTCAAAGAAAAATGTATTCCCTACACTTATGAGGAAGAGACTGTTAATAAGAAATTAATTTCAAAAGGCTGAGGACTGTAACAGCTAAAAAATTGGGCAAAGCTGATCTTGGCTTATCACTGTGGAACAGGTGACATGAAGGGGTTATAAAAATGTCTTGATTTATGGCTTACTTCAATCAGACAATATTGTTTAAAAGGGAAGGTTTCATATACATGTTTCTAACTATCATATATTAAAAGAGACTCCCTTTTCCTGATCATTAGCAGAGGAGCAGAGCAAAAATTTTTAGATGCATTGTCAACACATTAATTCACTCTTAAAGGGTGAGTACAAAATACAGTCTTGGAAGACATTGTCCATAAAGCATGCCCATTAATAAGATTAACACTGTTGCAGTTTGTTGGGAAAGAGGACTCGGAATTTAAATATTCACAACCACTACCAGTAAAAGTGCAATGGACCAGATTCTCTGCCCAGAGTATGAATTTGCAATAACTCCACAGATATCAGTGGAATGACTCTAGCTCTACACACTGCTGTGAATCAGACTAATATTGGGTTATGTAATCTCATACAGTCAAAAGACTTGAGTACTATTCCTTGTTCCTGTTGTGCAGGTTACAGATATGATACTTTGGAAGAATGGAAATTCACAGACTGTTATATTGTGATGTGACAGATACTATGGACACATGAATATTCAAAGACTATTATATCAACTTTATAAATGTTATATGTATTTTTATGGGCTGGCTAGTGATTGTATTCCTGGCTCCATGTAAGATCTAAAGAGTTTTCTGCAGGAACTAAAATAATTGGGGTGTAATTAATAAACACCCTAATTCAGATAGCAGCTCTGAGGTAGTTTCACCCTTTGGGGAGGTAACATTTGCTGGTTTGATGCAGTTCAAGAGGCGTGAGAAACTGAGAACTTAACTCTATAAAATTGACCACCCTCACATGGTAGAGAGGTCACTCACTCTTACTGCAGGAACGGACATGAGACGTGACCAAGAGGGACAGGTACTACAGAGGAAAGTCCTTTAAATCCTACCAGGGTCTCCATATAGAATATGGGTACACATTGGTAAGCTAGACCCACATTTAAGCTGTTTATTGTTTAAGATGTATTTTCTCTGTAACGCTATTGTTCTGAATAAATAGTACTTTGTTTTATGAAAGCTGTCTGGTCACTGGTTAACTCTGTCATTGCCTCTGTGAGAAGAGGACTGCAGATACTGAACTAAAGTCAGAACTGTTGAGACCATCACTGTGAATTACAGGAGTCTGCATCTAAGTCCTCTGTGTAGAGAGAGAGCGTGTCACAGGACTCTGCCCTGAGAAAGATGATGGGAAGCGACCTGAGACCTAACTGTGGTGCCCTCATGGAGGCTACAAAGGGGTCAGAGGTGCAGTTACTTTGGGAACTGTGATGGTGTGACCATGGGCAAGTCTCTTTGTGCTTCAGTTTTCCAAACTTTAAAATGTGATTAATCATACTTACTTTCTTTCGTATGAATCTTTGAGATCTGCAGAAGAAAGCAGGTACGACTGGATACTTTCCAATGCCATCATAAGAGGGAGAGTGTCAGACTCCCTGGGCTACTTTCTGCTGCCCTCACTTCTGTGCCACAGATTCAGATCAACTGCTATACCAAATTCTGTTCCTTTCAAGAGTGGAAAGAAGGAAGAGAAAACATTTACTAGGTTTCCAGAGCAGGGGCATGGGCATGAGATGTCATCATGATGATCTGAGTGGAACTGAGGGCTTGTCAACACAAGGAGCTATTTAGAAATAGCTGTTCCTGAATAGGAATAAGAGTGCCTTGTCCCACTAGGTTAAGCTAAGCAGGAATACAGCACTCTTATTATGGAGTAAGTGTCCACACATGGAATTATTCCAGAAAATTGTTCCTGAATAATTCAATGTGTTGCTAAGCCCTGAATGTAAACGTTATGCAATGGACCATGTAGGGAGAAAGGATTTGGTTTCTTTTTATATTAGTTGAGGTTTCAGAATTTCAAGCACAAAATGGAGTAATTTTCACCAAAAATACCTGGTGTGCTCACAAAAACTCAAACTGTGTAGCAGTCAAAATCCTTCTGGGGAGGAAGGGTGCTGGAGATCCCACTGATTAATGTTCTAGTTATTCTTTCAGATCATCTCTCCATCCTCTGCTCTTGTTGACCACGAATCCCCTGCTCCTCTTTTCCCTTGGTAAACTGCTTAATAAGCACTTCAAGAAGCTGTACCTCTGTCTTGGCAACTACTGATGGGAAGAACTGGTTCTGGAGGAAAACCTTAAAGGAGGGAAGAAAATAGCCTCATGTGCTGCCCTTGAGTAAAATTCACAGAAAATTCTTCTAAATATTTGGGAACATCAGTGCATAAATATTTCCGCTACAGAATAGATTAAACTTTAGAGCTGTTCTTTCCTCTTCTTATTGCCTGGTGAATGAGGCATGCTGTAAATCTCGCTGCACCAGGGTGTGGTTTACCCTGCAATGAACATGTTTCTACAGATCATCTCTGAAAGTACATACCTTTAAAACTGAAGGCTTGGTTTTGACAAAAGAGTGAATCCACTCAATAAAAATGCTTCTGAGCATTTACAGTGATTCAAAAATATGTGCTTACAGTTTTTGTTGTTCTTTGTTTTTGTATTTTAATAGACATCTTTTGCCCAATGGCATCAAATAACTATTCTAAGGTACTTCTTTAAATGGGGTGGACTGGATATCTCCTTTAGTATAACTTTGTTTGCCAGATTTGTAAACTGCGTTCTCCATCTTTATATATCAGAGGGGTAGCCGTGTTCGTCTGGATCTGTAAAAAGCAACAGAGGGTCCTGTGGTACCTTTAAGACTAACAGATGTATTGGAGCATAAGCTTTCATGGGTGAATACCCACTTCACCTGCGTCTGACGAAGTGGGCATTCACCCACGAAAGCTTATGCTCCAATACATCTGTTAGTCTTAAAGGTGCCACAGGACTCTTTGTTGCATCTTCATATAATAAGGGCAAGTGGGATTTTTGGCTTAGCTTTTTAAACTGTTTAGAATTCTATAACATTTATTCTAAACATTTCCCAGGTAAAAAAATGCCAAGTTAAAAAACCCACCTGCCATTATTATATAAAGATGGAGAACCCAGTTTACAAATCTGGCAGACAAAGTTATACTAAAGTTGATTAGATAAAGAATGCCCAATTACACATGTGGTCTCTCAGCTGGCACAGAATGGATACTGGGTACCAAAGTGCCAGTCGGCTCAATCCTCCATGGTAATTAGGCCCAGTTCCTCAAATGTGCATGTAATAGAAATGTAATATAATATGTTAGGCTCACAACAAACCAAAAAGAAAGGTTGAGTCTGCTGGGGGGCGGGGGGGAGGGTGCAGAGGAAGGTGGCATTGGCCTCCTGGGTAACTTTATGTCATGCCCAGTTGACACTTATTCAGGAGCTAATCCATGCAGTAGCTGACCAGCTCTGTATCATTGGGAAATCCTCTGTGTCATTAGTGTTTTGTGTACAAGTATGCATAACTTCTTTTTCTATCTCTGCATTTAAAAAAAAAACCCTGTGACCACTGCAAGCAAATATTCTACAGTCTATGGGCCCCGTCCAAACCCTCTTGCAGTCATTGGAATCTTTTGATTTATTTCAAACAGCTTTATCAAAGACCAAATTTCACTGTATTCTCCAGCTTTTTAAAGTGAGAGAATTAATAAATTTCAAAATATTGTTTTAATCAAGGGTTTCTGCAACTGCAAGGTGTTTTTCTGGAGAAATCTAAGCAAGCAATGAGATACAGCATATATTTTCCCCCTCCTACTTAAACTTTTTCACTCTGCACATAAAGACAAACAGCACCACCAAAAAAACCCTAAAAAAACAAAACTCCATCAAGCTGGTCTTCCACTTTAATGCTCCTTTGCCTTGGATGAACAGTCCCAGAGTTACTGTTTCCATCTCCAACATCCACCTTATTAAAAAAGGGAAAATCTCACATCTTTCTGTTTGTCTATTAGAAATATCAGAGCCTCTCTTTGATAGCGTTTCACAGAAAGATCACTGTCCAGGTCTTCCAGCAATGTCACACAAGTCTGTTACCTGAACTGCAGCTCTCATTCCACTCAAAGGTGGGGAAGAGATGAGCTGCCTTAGACTCTCCTGATATATTTGATATTTCAGATGTAAACATGCCGCAGACAAACAAAAGTCTCTGAAAGGTCAGGGGTTGTTTTTATACATCATAACAAAGCAGTAAAGGGCAAACCTAGACATTTTGGTTTGCTTTGTAGTTAACACTTAAAAACATAAAAAGAGATTATATACTGATTTGGAAGGCAGCTCTACTGTTGAATGAGCATTTAGGAGAAATGACACAGCAAGGGACAAAAATCAGCAGGCTGCCTGTTTCCATGTCTAAAATGTATTTCCAAAAGACAAATTTTATCTTCTTGAAGAAGAGATGACACATTGGAGATTTATAATAGTAATAACTACTTCTAAGGAGGACAATACCACTCCTAGAACAGGAGACTTTTTAACAGTGAGAGTAATAAACCATTGGAACAATTTTCCAAGGGTCATGGCGGAGTCTCCACCACTGACCATTTTTAAAATCAAGATTGAGTGTTTTTCTAAAAGATCTTCTCTAGGAATGGTTTTTTTTTGGGGGGGGGGGGGGCATTCTAAGGGCTGTGTTGTACAGGAGGCCCCTTCTGGCCTTGAAATCTATGTACAATAGCTGGGAGATTATAAGCCCTTCAGGGCAGCGAATGTGTCTTCATATGTGTTTGTGTAGCCTCTTGCACAAGGAGGACCCTGTCTTCAATAGAGCTGTAATGTAGCAACAATATGTACTGTATAATGTCTTTCTTGGAGGAAGCCAAATAAATATGAATGTGGTAAGCTAAATTTCTGTGCAGCAATCAAAGCCAAGGCCATCCTTCAAAATATAATGTGAGCTACATTATTATTCCCAGGTCACAATCAGACTAAAGAGCTTCTGGGCATGAATCTTGTTTTCTTACCTGTCTGTGTCAGGCACACATAATACATCTTGCCTCTCAGATAGATCCCAGAAGGTCATGATGTCAGTTAGTCCTCCCAAGGGTACTGCCTGTGGGCTGTGGAAGGCCCACTCCTGTCACGTATTTATGTAAGGACACTTCAAGAGACACCGGAAGCTAAAATGCTGGCAAAACCCAGTTCTGAATCTGCTTCTAACCAAGAACCTGACCCTGCTTCCATTTAAGTCAATAGGACTTTTGTTAGTGACTTCAGTGAGAGCAAAATCAGCCTTCAAATGTGAATAATCAAGTGTTCCTGCTGTCTCACTGCCTCTGGGAAACAGGAGCTTTAATGAAAACAGCTGGTCAAAGCTCTAGCCAGCTGACATGAGGGGGAAGTGTGCTGACAGGACAGGGGAAGTTTTATGAGGAAATAGCAGGAGGTGTGTTCCATGTACTTATGACAAGAATGGATTACTGCAATATGTTGTACCTTGGTCTGACCCTGAAAGCTCTGCAGAACTTAAAGTTGGTCAACAAAGGGTGATCCAGCTGCTAGATTGGGTAGGCAAGATAGGGTACATCACAATGATACTCAGTACTCCAAACTGGTGAGCCAGCATTAGTGCATTCATTTCAAGGTCCTGGCCTTCCACTAGAAAGCTCTGAATGGTCTTGGCCTGAGTATTAGAAATTTATCTCCCTGCCTATCCCTCACTCTCATCTTGCTTGGCTTGAGCATTGGCCATCTATTATTCATCCAAACTCTTTTTGTGCAACTCCCAACTTCAGCAACTAGACTGGATAGTGATGTTGGAGCTAATGGAGCTTAGGGTGACCAGATGTCCTGAATTTATAGATACAGTCCCGATATTTGGGGCTTTTACTTATATAGGTACATATTACCCTCCACCCCCGTCCTGATTTTTCACACTTGAGATCTGGTCACCATAATGGACCTTGTGGAACTAGAGGCACAGTATTCTGAGTGAAGAGGCTGACTGTGGTGGTAGCTGTAAATGTTTAGATCGGTGTTGGCAACCTTCGGCACATGGCCCATCAGGGTAATCCGCTGGAGGGCCACGAGACACTTTGTTTATGTTGACAGTCCAAAGGCACAGCCTCCCATAGCTCCCAGCTGCTGCGATTTGCTGTTCCCGGCCAAAGAGAGCTGCGGGAAGCAGCACAGGCCGCAGGGACGTGCTGGCCACCACTTCCCGCAGCTCCCATTGGCCAGAAACGGTGAACCGCGGCCATTGGGAGCTGCAGGGAGCTGTGCCTGCACCTGGTCAACGTAAACAAAATGTCTCACGGCCTGCCAGCAGGTTACCCCAATAGGCTGCATGTTAGCACTGGCCTGCTAAACCCAGGGTTGTGAGTTCAGTCCATGAGGGGGCCACTTAGGGATCTGAGGCAAAATCAGCACTTGGTCCTGCTAGTAAAGACAGGGGGCTGGACTCAATGACCTTTCAGGGTCCCTTCCAGTTCTATGAGATAGATATATCGCCACATATTATTGGGGGGAGGTATAGCTCAGTGGTTTGAGCATTGGCTTGCTAAACCCAAGGTTATGAGTTCAATCCTTGAGGGGGTCATTTAGGGAACTGGGGTAAAAATCTATCTGGGGATTGGTTCTACTTTGAGCAGGGGGTTGGGTTAGATGACCTCCTGAAGTCCCTTCCAACATAAGACAACTCCCACCTGTTTATGCTCTCTGTATGTGTATATATATATCTCCTCAATATATGTTCCATTCTATATGCATCCGAAGAAGTGGGCTGTAGTCCACGAAAGCTTATGCTCTAATAAATTTGTTAGTCTCTAAGGTGCCACAAGTACTCCTGTTCTTCTTTTTGCGGATACAGACTAACACGGCTGCTACTCTGAAACCTTCCAACCCTGATATTCTCTGAAGGTTACCGACCCCTGGTTTAGATCCACTATGCAAAGTGACCACTAGGGGGAATATAGCAAGGAGGTCTGTCTGTGTAAACAGCAAATAAAGACAATGGTGCATTCATCCCAACCATGGTGTGCTGGGTTTCTAATCCCTATCCTTACAGCTATGGAGCTCATCATCAGAGATTAAGTCAGTTTCCTTGATATTGACACATTCAGGGCACATTGTAACCCTTCTTTCTGCTGGCTCTTTTCTAATTACCATGTTGCTTTTGGGTAAGTGCTGTGGGAAACAGTGTGTTGTGGATTATTTCCTCCAGCATGTGATGAAGAAAGGCAAGTGCTCTTTAATGAGGAACTTGACTTGATTTTTAATCTCATGTAATATTGCCTAGATACTATATTGATTGATGCTTTAGAAATACAAATTTGGAGGGATGTGTGCATGTGTATAATAGAATATTAAGGTTGCAAAGTCAAGCACTCAAAAGTTAGAAAATACCAGAATTAAGCTTGCCTGTGCAAATTTAATTCAGCCACTCATACATATGCATTATGATACATTCTTTAATTACAAGATCATATACTAATATTTCCACAGAACTTCTGCCTCATTCAGTGCCCAGGATGGATAGCGCTCCCTGAGCTCTTCAAAATGTTGTTTTCTCCTCAATGTTCAATGCACAGCTCCAGGCTCTCTTTACTGCACACTGTTCAAACCCTGCTCTGACAACAGAATTATTAACTCCCCCTGGGCTGTTTTATGGCACTCATCACTATGCTATCTGAATGCTTCACAACACTAATTACCTTCACAAAACCCATTAGGTCGGAGGGGCATATTATCCTCATTTACAGATGGGGAGCTGAGGCACAGAGAAAAAAGTCCAAAGGATCCACTAATCTAATTGCTCAATTAGAGACACCTAGGACCTGATTTTTCAGAGTACTTAGCACTATATAGCACTTCATATATTCAGGTATTGCCTCTATTGACTTCAGTTGCTGTTGTGAGGGCTCAGCTCTGCACTCCTACAAATCAAGCCCCAGGGTCTCTAGTTGGGCCCCCAAAACTAAAGAAAACACAGTGATACCCTCCAAAAAGCTTGGTTTAATTGACTTGTCTAGCACTGCGAAGGAACTCTGTGGTACAGGCAGGGATAGAATCCATTTCTGAAGGCAGCAAACAGTATTAACCATGAGATCCTCCTTTTTCTTCCTGCAGTCCCCTACCTCATTTACTATATGCTTTCCAACTTTGGCAATACATAAGACAGGGTCCGACAAGCAGCCTCCTTTACTATACAAACATGGATTTATCCACAGACCAAGCCCATCCTATGCACTGAATGAGGCAGGGGTCTTGTGAAAAAATTAGTATGATCACGTAATTAATGACTGTGTCATCAGACGTATGCATGGGGGAGCCAAATTAAGTTTGCACAGACAACCTTAATTCTGCCATTTCCAAACTTTGGAGTGCTTGATCTGGCAACCTTAATAATGTTCCTTTAGCAGTTTTTTGGTTTTTGTTTTTTTGAGTAATCTCTTAGGTAATTAAAGAAATCAAGCTGAAAAACTAACATTCCATGACATGGCATCATTTGGACACTCACATGGTTCACAAAGATTCATGATTAGAATCTTTAGATCCAATGCTCTGATCTTTGCCGCTTGTACTAATGGAGCAACTGAGGCTGTATAGAGACAGATCATTTATATAGAGTGATCTGAAGTGCTGGGCAGAAGTAAACAGTATGTATTTTAATATGGCTCAATCTGTCTAGCCTAACCTGTAAAAGATACGGTTAAAGGATGACTTGCTTACAGTTTATGAGTGCATACATGCAGAACAAAAAATGTATAGTGGGATCTTCAATCTAGCAGGCAAAGGTAGAACAAGAACCAATGGCTGAAAGTTAAAGCTAGACAGATTCAGACTGGAAATAAGGAATATTTTTTTAACAGGGTAATTAATCATTGGAACAATCTAAGGGTTGTGGTGGATTCTCCTTCACTAGCAGTTCTATGTTGGGGAAGTTCTATAGCCCACATAAACTGTGACCAGATGCTTAACACAAGTAATGTTAACAGCCAAGAAGAAGGAACTCAAGCCAGAATAGAGAAAAAAACAGGTGAAAGAATATTTACACAAGCTAGATGCACTCAAGTCAGCAGAGCCTGATGAAATGCACTCTAAGGTACTTAAGGAACTAGCTGAAGCAATCTTGGAATCTTTAGCAATTATATTTGAGAACTCATGGAGTATGGGTGAAGCCCCAGAGGACTGGAAAAGGAAAAACATAGTAACTATCATTAAAAAGGGAAACAAAGATGACCCAGAAACTATAGACCAGTCAGTCTAATTTCAATGTGTGGAAAGACTTGAACAAATTATTAAACAATCAGATTATACGTACCTAGAGCATAATAGGGTTATAAATTATAGCCAGTGTGGATTTGCGAAGAACATAAATCATGCTAAATCAACCTATGTTTTGCCTTTGACAGGGTTACTGGCCTATTAGGTGGGGGAGAAGCTGTAGACATGCTATATCTTGATGTGAATAAGGCTTTTTACACAGTCGCACATGACATTCTCATAAGCAAACTAGGAAAATGTGGTCTAGATCAGTGGTTCTCAAAGTTGGTCCGCGGCTTGTTCAGGGAAAGCCCCTGGCGGGCTGGGCCGGTTTGTTTACCTGCCGCATCCGCAGGTTCGGCCAATCGAGGGATGTGCTGGCCGCTCTTCCTGAAGCCCCCATTGGCCTGGAGCAGTGAACCGCAGCCAGTGAGAGCCGTGATAGGCCGAACCTGCGGACGCGGCAGGTAAACAAACCGGCCGGGCCAGCCAGGGGCTTTCCCTGAACAAGCGGTGGACTGACTTTGAGAACCACTGGTCTAGATGAAGTTACTATAAAGGTGGATGTACAACTGGTTATCAATGGTTCCCTGTGCAAGCGTATGTGTGAGAGGGATGTATCTAGTGGGTTCCTGCAAGAGTATGTCCTGGGTCCAATACTATTCAATATTTTCATTAATGACTTGGATAATGGCGTAGAGAGGTTGTTAGCACTTTAGAGGACAAGATTAGAATTCAAAACAACCTTGAGAAATTGGAGAATTGGTCTGATATCCACAGGATGAAATTCAAAAAAGAAAGTACTACATTTAGGAAGGAAAGAAAAGCCATCAAATGGACAACTACAAAATGGGGAATAACCGGCTAGTGAGCAGTACTGCAAAAGAAGAATCTGGAGGTTATAATGGATCACAAATTGAACAAGTCAACAACAATGTGATGCAGTTGAAAAAAAGGCTAATTCATGGCATATCAAGAGATAATTGTCTCACTGTACTTGGCACATGTGGGGCCTTAGCTTATGTCCAGTTCCAGGCACCACAATTTAAGTGAGATATAGACAAACTGGAGAGAATCTGGAGGAGAGCAACAAAATGATAAAAGGCTTAGAAAACATGACATATGTGGAAAGGTTAAAACTGGGCATGTTTATTGTTGAGAAGGAAGACAAGGGGGCCGGGGATTCTGATAATCTTCAAATATTTTAATAGTTGTTATAAAGAGGATGGTGATCAATTAGTCTCCATGTCCACTGAAGGGAGGACAAAAAGTAAGGGGCTTAAACTGCAGCAAGGGAGATTTAGGTTAGATATTAGGCAAAAAACTATCTAACTACAAGGATAGTTAAGCACTGAAATAAGCTTCCAAAGGAGGTTCTGGGATCCCCATCATTGGAGGTGTTTAAGAAGAGGTTGGGTGGACACTTGTCAGGGATGATCTAGGTTTACTTGGTCCTGACTCAGCACATGGGACTGGACTTGCTGACCTCTCGAGGTCCCTTCCAGACCTACATTTCTATGAACACATATATTAACTGGTCATACTTAAATTTCCACTGGTTTCAGAGCTAGAGTTGTTTTTAGTGGTATACCACATTTTAAGTAAATGGAAACTCCTCAACTTATGAAACTTTCTTCATATGACCAGTGATTACACATATGTAAAATAACTGGAATTTATTTTTATGGACTATTGTTTTAACATTTTTGATATTTTAAGCAATTTATATTGTCTGCATGTATTTTTTTTATATATGCTATTTCATTCATTTAACAGAAGATGATACTAAACTGACTTTTGTTTTATCCTACAGGAACACAAGCAAATTCATTCCACTGCATATGATATACAAAAAGAATAAAGAGTAAAAATAAAAATGGAGATTATCACTTCACAAAACAAACACATATAAAAAGCCTTAAGGGTTTCTAAAGAGGGATGCTTAGGGATAATTTCATTCCTGATATAATTCTATTTATATATGTTTTCTAACATACTCTAAAGTGTCAGATTCATTCACTGTTTTGAGGTTTCCATTTTAGTTCATAGATTGATGAGACTTTCATCCAGTTGCAGCATTCAAGTAATTTTAGTAACTGTTCCATTAATCATCTTACATAAAATAGTTTTAAAGTCACCCAACCTTCACATTTACTTGGATATTTTGATTTTATTCAGAGCATTCTTAGACACAGTTTCTGGGACAATTGAAAACTATCTTTGCTTCTATTTTTTGCACCATTTTTGCTTAATATTTTCAAGGATATATGTGTCCAGGTCTGTCAGGAAAGGAGCATGGAAACCTTCCCTTGAGGTTGCATTAGTCATTCGACCCTACCAAAAAGGTATCTTTGTGTTTCTGAGGCATGGCCTGAGGACTTCAGATGCTAGCAGCACAACAGGCCAGCCCAATCATAGATATGGTTGGCCTAATGTGTAAGATGAAAAAGTGTTCTGCAGCACAGAAATGTGGAGAGCTCATGTTTGTAAAAAAAATAATAATAATAATAATAAAAAAAAAAATCTTATATTTCAATAAAGTACTAAACTGAAAGCAGCTATTTGAGAAAGTGCCTCCCAGCAAGACTAGTATATATACAAATCATGGCTCTCTTATGAAAAGTTACTCCATACAAATGGCACTATAGGTAGAGGGTTCCATTTTTATTTTGTTATTCTGTTAGATCAAATTTGCTTACTTTATAAGTAAAGATATTTTTTGAACTTCCAGTCCTGAAAACTCACTTGAGAATTCTAAGTCAAGCCCTGTTCTTTCTTTTCTCTCACATATTAGCACCAGCGATACAGATTTAAGTGGGAACATAATGCCGATCCAACTCCTATTAAAATAATTACTCTCTTAATGATGAACAAGCCAGAACAGAATCCAGAGAACTTGCTGCATTGGCTCTGCAGCACTGAGGAATAAATAGCAGTAACCATTTTTTTTGTCATCATCAGTGAACTAAGAAGATATGACTCTGAATAAACAGAGAACACATCTGCTGAGGTAAAGAATGAGAGAGAAGTCGGGGGGTGGGGGGCGTGTGAGGTAATATCTTGTATTGGACCAACTTCTGTTGGTGAGAGAGACACACTTTTGAGCTTACACAGACAAGCTTCTTCAGACAAGATAAATTCCATTTTGTTGTCACTTTTCAGACCATCACACACTGTGGTGATCACTTTTCTTTTTATCAACGACTACATGTGCTGCATTGTATCATTTTGCTCATTTTAGATTCAAGATTGTCATACCTGGACTTCAAAATGATGATGTAATAATTCAGTGGACCACATAATTGGGAGTTTTGTTTCATATCTCTCTTCTGATTGTACTGTATTCAAAACTGACATTTATAGTGGAAGGACATCTCCTACAAGTTTAGAGTTACTCAGTCCTTAGAGGATATTTGTTTTTACTGACTTGAAGAAGATTGTGTCTACAGCCCATGTAGGCCCTAATTTGAATCTGCACAGTGTGGGCCAACAACAAGGGGGTAAAATGACTAATGGATCCATAGTGCTACCTTTTCAATAAGTGAAAACAATGATGGGACCCTTCTAATTGCCAGTGCGAAAGTCATTAGGCATCTATGGTGATGCCACTGCTGTCACATCGCAAACATTGACGTGTGAGACTTTAAACAACATTTGTGAATTATGATGTCCATAAATTTGGAATATTAGTGGAAAGTGACCATAACAGGGCCAAACTGCACAGTGATCATATACTTAGAGAGAAAAATCCTCACTGTCATTCTAGGCCCTTTATGTTGCATCAGAGGGTGAAAGCAACAGAAAGGAGTCCCAAAAGCCCACTTATAGCCAGGGGAAGATTCCCCCACTACAGGCACTGCTGAAGACAGATGTAATTCTGGATTCCAGGAAGCTAATCACAAGACCATATATAGGGGGTGTGCTGGAGCAGGACTGCATCAAGCAGTGCTGGGGAGACTTTGGGGCAGAATTGCAACCCACTGGGCAGCCCAGGGAGGCTGTTATAACTTAGACAGTGCTGGAGGCTTAAGTTATGCCAGGAGTCTCTTCAGACCCTGAAGGAGCCCAAGATGAGAAGGGTGGCAAAGGTGACTTAAAGCCATCTCAGTCCCCCATTCTCCTGGGTTGCAAGTTCTATGCTGTAGCTCTAAAAGGCACAGCACAGCACAGGATCTCACCCATACTTGCCTTTTGCTTAGATTGTACATCACAGGTGGCAGGGTTTTTGTATAGTGCCTAGCATGAGGGCTTCCTTCTACATACAAATAAAACCATAAGTTAACAGGAGATTGTGGAACTAAGTTGTTGCCTGCTCACTGGCTGTAGAGTGGAATACACCCGCTGTGCAGAGGAACACCCATTTAAGTGTTCTAGACTGCAGTGTTGAGTGCTTTTGCCGGGGCCCATTCAGCAATTCTGGGTGGATGTGGGGTTACCCTGGCAGTGCTGTATTTAACAAAAATATTGTTCTCATAATTCAAAGCAGCCCAAGTAACGTAGGTCTAAAAGTAAAATCAAAGAGGAATTAATGTTTTAAAAGCCTAAAGCTGCACACTTTCAATAATGCTACAGTGCTTGAAGGATACATATTCTGTAGACTTGCACTGTTTATTGTGTAGCTGTAGATATAAAGATTACAGCCAGACTTTTTTGAGATAACTAGACTTTACTCTGCTCACTGTTGTGATGCCTAATTGACTTAGGAGCTTGGGCTTTGAAGCCCAGCCCAACTTCAGAGCCCAAGCCTCAACTAGAAGCACTGTCTACACTGCTATTTCTGGAGCACTAGCGTGAGCCCCACTAGCCTGAGTCTGCTGATCCAAGCTAGGAAGGCTTGCTGCTATGGGCTATATAGACATGGCCCAAGTCACTTTTGAAAAGGAGACTTTCGGTGTTTCTCCACTCAGGATTGCATCATCTAATGCCTTTAAAAAATCTGGGCCTATTATTTATATTAGAGTAGCCTGTTTTATTGCCTTATACAAGAAAAAAGTAGTGGTAGGTCTGGTCTCTGCTTGTGAGTTGTGATTCCTTTAGACTAATTTTCATCATCATTTTATACCATTTCTTTCAGAGTGTACATATTGCTTTGGTTTCATTACGTGCTGTTTTTTCTTGGGCAGCTTCTACCTGCCCCTGTAGTCCAATTCTTTTAAAAGGGTTTTGCTTGCTTTGTCAATGGTGATTTCTTTGATTCCTCTGTTCTTTTGATTTTCTTGGATTCCTTCTGTTATCTTGAATCTCATACCATGTCAGTGTAAATTATGTTTGGTTTCTTTTATAACAGAGTTTTGTGATGGTGCCCCCCATAAGGCTTTATGTAAATATGCTTATGAATGTATATATGACATAACTGGAATATGTTTTATGCTACATATGTCATGTAACATATCTCTGTAAAGGTTATGATCTACTGAATACATTCCTCCTATTTTTGTACTTGAAGTTATGAATATTGGCTGTATACTTGCTTGATTTCTAAGTAAGCATTGTAAGGCATTTGGTCAGCTTCTTTAGAAAGGAATTTGCAAAGTTAAGTGCCCAATCAAGAAGCACTTAAGGAACAATGAATATTGGAATGCTCCAATCCACCCAAGAAGTCTACCTGAGGATGTTCAAGGAAGCTTGTGAACCATGGCTGCTACCCTGTAAGTTCTGAGGCATGCATGGACATGTGACTTGCCCAATTGACTCCAAAACTCCACTTTGTAGCTGGACTTTGCATAGGAGAGAGGAGGGGGTCTCCATCCACAAGAGAAAGTCTATTTAAACCCCTGGGAGACCCCACATTTTGTCTTCAGCTGGTTAAAGAGATAGCCTCTCCACGCTCAAGGATACCTGAAAGCACTTTGATTTCCACAGTAAATCTAGATGTACATCCTTATAAGCGAAAGGAGAATCAGGCCCTCAACATGAATATATTTGAGACAAGAGTGAAAACATAGGCATATTTCATCATGCAACTATATACACAGCAACAACAGAAGCTTCAATCCAGTCAGTCTTCAGATCCACAATGAACTCAAGGAAATTAATATGATGTTGCATCTAGGTACTCATATGGTGCCCAGCCCTACTGCATATGAAGGCATATCTCAAAAACAAAAAAACATTTGGCCCAAAGTACTTCAGGGGAATATGACAAACCTCATACTTTCCTGCTAGCCTATAAATTTAAAACAGCCTAACCTGAAGCTAGTTCATTAAAGGTAATTTATTCCAGAACTGTGCCCTATACTCAGATGCTTAGCCAAAAAAAATAGGCTTTTGTACATCTTTCAGCAAAATCAGAGTTCCAGAGGGCATGCAAGTACAGTTTGCATGAGTAACAGCAGTAGTTTTAGTTTGCTTGATAGTTGCAATGCAATTTTGTTAAGTAGAGTAATTTTTTAAAGCCAGAGATAACTTAGAGATTGTATAGTGCAAGAAAGTGCTGGTGCAGGAATCATTGCTTGCCTGTAATTCTCAGAATAATTATCTACTCACCCAATTTTGAAATTATTACTGAGAGAATCTATCCCTTGCACAAGTGGGTTAATGGTACTCAAGTTACCCTCTCTACTAAGTGCCTAGAAAAAGACTATTAAATGCATAAATATCAACCTCTTGTCTGCCAGATGTGTAATATCTTAATGGAAAGGGAAGAGAAGACAGTGTATATATCTGCAGTTAGGTCAAAGATTTGTTGTAGTTTACTGATTTGGAACCATGGGAGTTTTGTCACCACTGTAAGGCCTGGTCCCCACTAAGCCCCCACTTCGGACTAAGGTACGCAAATTCAGCTACGTTATTATTGTAGCTGAATTCGAAGTACCTTAGTCCGAACTTACCGCGGGTCCAGACGCAGCAGGCAGGCTCCCCCATCGATGCCACGTACTCCTCTCGGTGAGCTGGAGTACCGGCGTCGACGGCGAGCACTTCCGGGATCGATCCCAGAACATCGATTGCCTGCCGCCGGACCCTCCGGTAAGTGAAGACGTACCCTAAGATGGAGATGGAGGACCACTCCCTAACATCTTCACTACAGTTACAGGCTGGCTGTGAAGATTGGTCTTGAATACCTCTCTTCTCAGAATTGTATTAGTAAAAGGGTTTCTGGCCAAAAGAAACGGAAAAAAAATTCTTCATTTGTACTGGTATGAGGGCACAGCAGCTATAACAAGGAGCCAAGGAAAAATAGACATATGGACCAAAAATAGTTATTCATTTTAATCCAATCCAGCATGATACTTCTAAGAAATAATTCAAAAGCAGATGTTCAATGGGTGGGGATAACCTGGACAGCAGTAATGCAGAAAGACTTCTGACTGTCCTACCTCATGGTAATTTAAATAAGATTTTACAATATTGTAGAAGGGTGCATATGCAGAGGGATCACATTATAAATAGTTCACTTCTTACATGGCTCTCATACAATTGCACCTCCAATACTTTGTTTATTTTGTTATCCAGTCAGGGAGCAGAAATGCCACTATGTGACTTAGGCAGTCAAAGCAAGTAGTTAAAGATGTAGGTAAAGCAAAAGGTTCAAGAAGAACAAAAGGCTGAAATGTGTTTTGCAATTGCTCAATGAATATTTTATGCAAACAGCATTTTATAAAGCAAGCTCAGTTTGTAAATTATTAGTTACCTGTATTACTTAGAGCCTAGCAGCCTCAGTCAGGATCAAAGACCCATTATTCTAGGCAACATGCAGATACAGAGTTAAAAAATAAAAAGGTCCTTGCCATTGGTCCCATTTACCAATCTATTTGACACCAGAGTTTCAGCTGTGTGGACAGAAAATAAAAAGAGGCTGGCTCTTAGAGAGATTATGGAAGATGTGGCAATATTTAGACATTTTCATGAGTCTAGAGAGGGCAGAATTAATTGCAGGGAGCTGGGAGGGATAATTTACCAATGGAAACAGGCTAAATTCATTCAGTAAGTTATTCACTATAAGTTATTTACCAGACTCCCTTCCTCAGGTTCTTTTTCAACCAACCATCCATAGCAGGGGGAGAGAGCACAAAAAGTTAATGTAAATTTTTACTCTGATAAAGGCTACACCTTAGAGCCCCAAGATTTTCTTTTGTTTTGTTGGAAATGTTTCCAAGTATTTAGCTAAAGTGCTGAAGGTTTTGTGTTCCTAAAAAGGTAATCCCACATGCTATTGCTGCATCAAAAAGGTGCTCTAACTATATCGGATTGAAAAATAGGTTCCCTTTCCACCTGCCCTTTGAACGAGCAGTCATTTGGAAACTGCATTTTCCCTCCTCTGCAAAGATGAGACTAATTTTTCACAATTAAATGTAGCCCTTTTAGAATTTGGAAGCTGATAAAGTTCAAGGCGTTGAAGTTTTATGAACATTTGGTAGGTGGTATGACTGTCTAAAGTACCGCAACACATTACTAAGATCTGAAAAACACCTAGAATTTGATAAATGAGCATCAAGGATAAAGATACATGGACTGGTATACTGAGTATTTACCTCCCAGAAATGCTTCAGGAATTGAAGTAGAAGTCACATTAATGATGTTTCCACACAGTGTTACTTCCCCATTGGGGCTCGGGCAGGAACACTCTGTTCTTCTTGCTTGTTTCATCTGTTCTCAACAGGGAGCAGAAGTGAGGTTCTCCTCAGAAATCAACAGGAAAAACACATTAAAGATTGAGGAACATGAGGGCTGCAGCCACTCTTCTTCATTATGGCTGGAAGAAAAACCTCTCCAAGCCAATGGCCATCAGACCAGCAACTGGGGAATGAAGCAACAGGGGTGCAGAAGTAACAGGAGAGAATTATTTCGGTTAACCTGATGTTAGGAGGTGAAAGAAGACCAGACAAGAATATGGAAGACTAAAAAGGCCAAGTATAAGAGAACAGAGGAAGAGAGGTGGGATGGGATGCCAAATACTTGGCTTTTCCATAGTATCTTGTTGGTTACATAAAGAACATTATAAGTTAGGACTTGAGAAGGTTTGGGCAAAAACCTCAGCACTATACGAAGGGAATGAAGTAGTAATCCTTTCAATGGAAATGTCCATTAGGTAGTTGGGTACCCTGTTTGAGAGTAAATGCCCTCATTGTTAGTAGAGCGTGGTTTAAAAACTTTGTGTAGAAAAATGTAATAGTGTTAAAGATATTCTCTGAAAACAGTTAAAGAATGATGGCTGAAAAGTGCCTTTTCTGATACATGTATCCATATTCTTCTATATGTATTTCAAAGGCCACTGCAGCATTTCAGCTACAAAATAGAACGTTAAGAGTTACCACAGTAACTGGAGCTTGAACAAGATACCTGTTGAGTAAATTGTTTTAAAAGGTGCCTTTTTTTTTTTTGCAGGGGCTCACAGACCTGCACAATCTCATACTTAGCCAAAAGAAGTGAAACTAATAAAATGTCTAAGTATTGGCAGCTTTCACACTTTTCAGCTCCTAAGTAGTGAGAGTCCGTATGTGCCAAGAAAGCACGCAGAGTGCTTACTAGTTTTCTGACAAATAGCTTAACAGAGCTTTAACTGCAAGCCATGGCAAAGGAAGTCTGAGAAACTCAAGTTTTGATCTTGATTAGAGTTCTAAAAATACTGGAACCTGCAGAAGTTTTTAAACAAAATTTTACATTAAGCAAAACCAAGACATGGCCTCACTACATAGCTAACCCTGTTTACAGCTTTAGTCCACTTGAGCAACAGAGAGACCCGTCTGCTTTTGTAGTTTCTTTTTCTACACCACAAACATGTTCCTGTACAAGATATGGACTGGCTACAGAACTTGCTTCTGTAAGAACCTTTAATGTTCTGCTAAGTATGGCCAAGGTTATCTTAAATAAGGTATTTTACACACAGTACCATCTAGTAGGTGAACGTATAATACAATTTATCATTCTGTTACCCGGAGTTTTCGGAATCCTCAACAGGGGTAACTTATCTATTTCTCTCCAGGCGGTGTTAGGAATAAATCAATAGGAACACAGCAATTCTGTCTGATAAGATTTATGCAAGTAAGTGCGTTCCATCTAAAACCGCTCTTTATTAGATTTAGGCACACACAAACATAGGCAATAGATTTAGAACATCCCAGATAGTTACCTAACATCTGGAACAGTATTGAATAATTAACAGCAGGTTCGCAGTGGCCAGTTACTCACCCACCGGGAGAAAGGGTGTCAGGAAAAACATTTCAAGATAGCTTCAGAGGACTGCAACATGTTTTGCCTTTCAAGTACATTCCTGGAAAAAATAGTCCACAATGCTCAGATAATGATGTCTCTGAATCCACATAAATCACAACTAGTCTCTTTCAACGTCTGTCTGTGTGGATGTTTATACATTGTGGTGTTCAGTATTGTCTTTTAAGTTGATTTGTACCGGATCTTCTTCCAAGAGTCCAACAACTTCAAAGTCTCCCTTGAGTTCTTCCTCCTTTCCGACTATCCTGGCTGCCACACTACAACTGAGATAATTGTTGGTCTTTGTTCATATGCACTCTGAATGCATAGCTTTGATCTTTGTAAGTTGTTTCAGTGGTGCACTGGCCTATGCAGTTCAGAATACCTCCAAGGCTAGTGAGAACTGTGTCAGGTGATGTCATTGCTTGGAGGGGATGAAGATGACTAAGTCCCTTCTGAGATGACTGTGACATCAGCTCCTGAGTCAATTTTAAAGTCAATAGTTTTGCCGTTAAAAGACAGTTTCACTCTCCAGCCAGGTTCTCTGTAGTCACAAGTGAAGAGCCATTGTTTCTGGGCTCTATGACTATCTGAACTAAAAATCAAATCCCTGATTTCTTTGATGCAACAAACAGCTGCAAAATGTCCATATTTTGTGCATTTATTACACTGTGTAACTCTTGCTGGACATGCATCATTTCTTGGGATATGACTTTTTCTACATCTTTTAGAAGTTGGCTGGAATTTGTCCCTCTCAGGCTGGGAGTTCTCTCTCCTTGCCTGACAGCTTTTATAATAACTTTTAAACACTCAAGTGTCTGTTTATAGCTTCTAAGCTATTTTCAGGTTTTTCAAGTTGCTCCTGACTTTTGTTCTGTTTGACTAGTTCAGACAACTTTGCTTTCTGTATAGCTGTGGTTAAGTCTGTCTTCAATTGTAGCTGCTGTGAAAGATTCTTTTAATCTGTTAACCTAATAACCAACCTCTGATTGTTTCATGTTTTGCATCCTCCAAAATCAGTTTTCAGCCAGTGTATGCAGAGCTCTCATAAAACATTCAGCATTTTCCCTTGGTTCTCAAATGCTCTGGCAAAAACAAAATCTTTCATAAACTACATTTCTCCAAGGTATAAAGTATGAAAAAGAGTCACAAAGATGATTAGGAAAGGGTTCTGGCTGTCTTCTGTAAAGTCGAAGGATTTAAAGATATGCTCTCTCTGCTTCCCCATAGTATAAACTAATACTGTTATATCTCCAGTTGCCTTTTGGAGCCTGTTTGCAACGTAAAATACTGCTTCCAGTGTGTCCATTCTGAAGGTTTATCAAAGCTCAAGTTCTCTGGGGCATTGAAGGGTGACTCGTTGATGAGATCCTGCAACCATTGTTGCTGTTTTACTTTTGTTTCTATTCTCCTCTGCTCTAGTTTACTTCTGACACCATGTCATGTTCCTGTACCAGAAGTGGACTGGCTACAGAGGTTGCTTCTGAGCAAGAGATGTGTTCGCTAAAAGACCCTTTAATGCTCAGTCAAGTATGGGTGAGGTTTGCTTAAATACAGTGGTTCCCAAACTTGGTTTGCAGCTTGTTCAGGGTAAGCCCCTGGTGGGCCGCGAGATGCTTACTTTACCTGAGCATCCGCAGGTACTGCTGCTAACAGCTCCCAGAGGCTGTGGTTCACCGTTCCCAGCCAACGGGAGCTGTGGTAAGTGGTGGCCCAGCCCACGCCGCTTCCTGCAGCTCTCATTAGCCTGGAAGCCAAACACTGCACAACAAACAAAACACCGCACCTTATTGCTACTCTGAATCTGTCTGGGTTCAGATTACAGCCATGGTTCACTTAATGTTTCTGTTCCTCAGTTTCCTTGTCTGAAATGTAAAGCACTTTGAGTTCTATGGATGAAAAATTATAGAAAAGTTAAATATTTGTATGTATGTCCAAAGTTGATACTTTTACCACAGATGTATTCAATGGGATGGATAATAACTATCCTCTACAGGGCCCCACTGTTTCGCACCACAGTTGGAGTCCAGTAAGGCTGCCTTCTTTCACCCACACTGTTCAACATCTACTTGGAGTGCATAATGACTGATGCCCTAGAAGATCACATATGCACAGTCAGCATTGGAGGGGTGGGGGGCACGAACAATCTCAAATCTTTGGTTCACTGATTACATTGAGGGCCTGGCAGGCAGCGAAGATGAATTTGCCAACCTTGTGAAACGATTGGATGAAACTTCTTCAAAATATGGCATGGAAATCAGTGCAGAGAAAACCAAGCTGATGACAAACAAACATGATGGGATCAGCTCACATATCACTGTCAGTGGACAAGAGCTGGAGACAGTGAAACAGTTCAAATACTTGGGGGCAATCATCACTGATGAAGGATCCAAGGAAGAAATTTGGGCAAGAACTGTGCAAACAACAGCAGCAGTGGCAAAGCTAAGGCCAATTTGGAGGAATAAGAACATCTCCCTGGAATCCAAACTGAAATTGCCACACACATTGGTCATCTCCATTTCTCTGTATGTGTGTGAGACATGGACCCTTACGGCAGAACTTGAATGGAAAATACAGGTAGTAGAGATGAGATGCTTCCGTAAAATTCTGGGCATCTCCTACTTCGACCATGTCACTAATGAAGAGGTCCGCAACATCATCACCCAATGCTCTGGGTCATATGAAGACCTCCTGACGACCATGAAGAAGTGCAAGCTGAAGTGGTATGGCCATGTAACAAGATCATCTGGCCTATCCAAGATCTCTTCCCCTGTACTGTCCCTTAGAAGATGAAGAAGAGGTATACAGAAGAAATGGATTGACAACATAAAAGAGTGGACAGGAATGGACTTCGCGGAGACTCAAGCACTGACACACAATCATCAGGGGTGGAGACAATTGGTTGATTGCTCATAAATGATGGTGCCTCAATGACCAGTGCGGTTATGGGAGTGATGATGATGATGATGAGGCACCACAAAGCCTTTATGATTTGTTGGGACTTCGTTTTAGCTTCAGCAGATGCAGTGCTGACCTTGTTTTACTAGTCATTGTAGGTTCCCCCCAGAAGCCACACAACCATGGGATTTATAACCAGGACTGTCAAAATGGAGGCAGTTACAGTACACTGTGTAAGGGTCAGAAACTATGTGAGGCTCTCAAATGGATGGCTCAGTCGATTATTAATATCAAGTTTTCAATTTTTTCAGAGCACAGACACGGTCATTCTTGTATGTGTTTTCACATCCCCTAGCACTATGGGACCCTGATTGACACCGCTGAGTGCTAGAACAATACTATCAGTAATACTTTATTTAATTTCATTAAAGTATAAAAAGGACAATAAGGTATGGGAGAAGGAGAGGTAGGAAGGCAAAGAGAAAACTGGAGGAAAACTGGGAAGAGAGGTGGATTATGTGTCAGTACAGTTACAAACACTTGTATGGTATTGAAAATTTATTCACCCACATACATCCAATGGGAAACGCGTGAACACTTTGGAGGCCCCTGTAGCTTTGAAAGGTTTAGTCGCCATTTCATCTTAGTCTTTCCTAATATTAGGCCCTCCTAAAGAGTCATTAGAGACCATGTAGGACTTGAACCAGTGGCCCAAGGTATTAAAAATGTAGATTTTCAGTAAAATTCTATGGGCAGAAGACACATTATGAATTTCCATGCAGTATCAGTAAGAGCTAGAGAGTGTTGAAATCAATATTTAAAAGGGTTTTCAAACTCACAAGCTGGCAGCAGGAAGGCAGAAAGTGAGAGTGCTAATAAGTTTGATCTGAGTAGAATTCAGTGTTAAACTGATAGGAGACAGGCAATGACCAGTGGAGACAAGAGTTAAATATATATAGCAATCAAGACTGGCACTTAGCAATAAATGGGAAACTCATCAAGCAGACAGTACGGCCACTCTACTGGGCTCCAACTAGTTAGGAGATGCCCTTGAAATAAGCAGCAGAACTGGAATATAGAATGGGATGAACTATTCCCGATCAGACAATGTTCCTGTTTTTGAATGAAAAACCAAGAGTGCCGAGTTGGTATTAAGCGCAAGCTCTTATGTTCTTGGGGAGATCATGGGGGAGCTCAAAGAGCAGTTTAAGTTATGCGTGGAAAATCAGAAAGTGTGTTAAAGGAAGCATTGTTGGCAGAAGCACAGCAAGTTGAGACCTTGGAGGCAATAGATGTGGAGGATTATGGAAGTAGGTGATATCAGTGAAAACTGGAAGCAGTAGGTAGAGCAGAAAGGAAACTTGTTTGGAGATATTCCAAGGAGACAGCTGCAAACAAAAATTTGAGTTTGGGTCTCTGATCTGTATTCATATTATTTATGACTATTTGTGTGCTGCAGGTGTTCATGAAACTGTCAGTGAACCCCACAAATTTTAGGTTAAGTGCTTATTCATCTGAAGATTTATTATGAGAAGGGGAGGGTTATGTACCTTTGTGGGATGCTAACCACAGCTGTGTAGCTCCTGTAGGAGACATGCTGCTGGAGGAGCAATGTAGACAACTGGACTCTCTAGAGGACCAAGAAATTCCTTTTCCATGGGTCCCTGGGATTGAAGAGTTAGAAGGTTACTGTCCTTATCTTCTCAGAGTTCCGCAGAGGTGGCAATTTGACAGAATCTCTGCAAGCTGAACCTCAGTTTCCTGACTCTGCTAATCTCTTCCCATGGATTGTCCACAGAAAAGTACAATTTGGCCCTAAAGTGATATTAGAGTAATTAAAAATTCTTCACTGCTAAAATAAATCAATGTGGTGAATGTGAATGGAGTGAGGAAGAAAAGATGAGACATCAGTTTGCAGTCATCAGTGCTATTAACAAAGTCTCTATTACACCATAGAAAACAGTGAATCCAGACTACTGTGTTTAATTGTGAGGCTGGCATAATAAGGCTAGGTGAACCCTAGGAGTATGGGAAAGCAGACAGGCTTAGCAAGTTTTGCTGCTGTCTCAACATCCCTGAGGTAAGCATGGACAATACTGGGCTTGCCCTGCTCTGGTTTCATTGCAGTTACAAAAGAAATGTAAAGTGTTGTTCCCCTATTGAGGGAAGTGTGTGGGGGGAAACAAACACCTGCCCACACAGTTATTCATCTAGAGAAACTTCCAGCAAGTCTCTTACTCAATTCATATAAATGAGCAAGTGCC
Organism: Chrysemys picta bellii; assembly: GCF_011386835.1. Taxonomy (NCBI): domain Eukaryota; kingdom Metazoa; phylum Chordata; order Testudines; family Emydidae; genus Chrysemys; species Chrysemys picta. The sequence goes on along the minus strand of NC_088793.1, from coordinate 48,347,926 downwards.
CAAGGGAATCATGGTAGAAAGCTGTTCCAAAGTTTCTTTCCTGCCTTTTGGAATGAACTCAGGCAGAAGACAGATATCAGTTATTTATTCACTTATTTGGTTCAGGATTTTCTGCAGAGACAAGATCATTATTATGTCTACATTTTCTGAGGAAGAGATAGCTATATACCCTATTTGTTCCCTGCCCTCCACCCCTAAAGTGTGAAGTAGATTAATGGTTTTGGATTTACCACCAGTCAAGATTTTTTATGCATTTCCTCACATAGGAACAAACTGTAAAGAAGACAGTTTAATGAAGTCTTCATATATCTGTTATATACAGCAGGGGTGGCCAAACCATGGCTCATGAACCACATGTGGGTCTTTTGCAGTTAAAGTGCAGCTCGTGGACCCTCCCCGTGAACTCCACCTACCAGACTGGGGGATGGAGCTCAGGGCTTCCGCCCTGTGGCAGGGTGGTGGGCTAAGGGCTTCAGCACCTTGGGGTGCACCTGCAAGGGCACGAGGCTTCAGCAGGAGAGGGGCTGAAGCCCGGTGCCCCGGCTCTCAAACTTCTAAAGATTGTCCTTATGGGGCTCAGAAAGTCAGTAAGTTTGGCCATCCCGATATATAGCTTATGCAGTGATAGGCCTACTAGGTTCACCTGATATGTAAAACAGGCTCTATACAGTGGATTGTCATAGAGGTTTGTGGCTAGAGTATTCCCCGCATCAAGCCAGCAGAGTAGTAGTAAAGTTGAGTATCCCCTTCACCCCTCTATTATGCAAGAGAAATTGGCTGGTGGATCACTAAGTCCCATCCAAATAGTCACAGAGCCCCTGCTGAGCTGAGTGAAAGGGATGCAAACACCTTTTATAGAGAATTTCTTCCTCTACTCCAAATCCTCATGTACCAGAGCCATTCCACAATTCTAATGCTTGACAGGCTATACATGTCCAGGAAGGAGTAGGGCAGGATTGGTGCCTATATGGGTCATTTTAAAGACTCTGTTGTCATCTTTTTAAGGGTTACCACCAGTGATGAGCTGCCAGAATGTTAATAACTGGTTCCCTACCAGGTCTTTGGTGGCACATCGGCGGCGGGTCCTTCACTCGCTCTGGGTTTTCGGTGGCACTTCGGCAGCGGGTCCTTCAGTGCCGCTGAAGACCCGGAGTGAGTGAACGACCCGCTGCCAAAGTGCCGCCACCAACCTGGAAGAGAATCGGTTATTAAGCACCGCCCGGTGAGTACAAGCCCAAGACTCCCCACCCTAACTGCCGCCCAGGACTCCACCCCCTACCCAACTCACCCCGCTCCCTGTCCCCCGATTGCCCCGACCCCATCCACCACCACCCCAACAGACCCCCAGAACTCCCACACTGCCCGTTCCCCATCCTCTGACTGCCCCCCCATAGAACCTCCGCCCCCTCCAACCACTCCCTGCCTCTTATCCAACCCCTCCTCCCAGCCCTGGCCCGGCCCCCTCACCACGCTGTTCAGGGCAGCATGTACGTATGCTGCGCGGCCCGCTGGAGCTCGCAGCCCCACCCCCTTACCATGCCGCTCAAAGCAGCAGGAGCTGCAGAGCAACCCAAGAGCGGTCCAGAGCACTGGCGCCAGGCTCTGCGGGAGGGGGGAAGATTCTCCGCCGGCCCCTTTACAACCGGTTCTATACCGGCTTCTAAATTTAACAACTGGTTTGCGTGAACCAGCTCCAGCTCACCACTGGTTACCACTGAATGTTTTAAAGACATCCATAAAGAAATTGATTTGAAAAACAAAGTTGTTTTAAAGTCAGTTTTCCCTCCCTAATATTTTGGGAATTTCTGCACCAACTTTATGGTTTTTGCACATTATGTCAAAAATTTTAAATGGCTATGAAAAACAAATTATTTTAAAGGCACTGCATAGGAGATAATACTGCAAAGAACAGTGCTTTGGAGCATGAATATATGTTGCTTGCATATCTTCTCAAATAATGCCATTGTTCTGTAACTTTCATAAAGTCTCACTGTTATGAAATTAGTTGCTTTTATTGATTTCATTGGGTTTCTGGATTTCACCATGCATGCATTTCAATGGAACATGATCTAGAAACAACATTATATACAAGTGTTGCATACTGTACAATAGTTTAGATGATTTAATATATTAGTGGTGTAGCCTACTCACTGATCATTCAGTTAAAAGTATGCAAGCCCCGGGAGTCATTAATGGTGAATCTTCAGCAGACAATTCTGTGGATAGGCCAGTTTTGAAATAGAAGCTAAATATATTTAAGTCCTACAGCTTAACAGTGAAGGTTGTGCAACTGTCCAAGGTGCTCAGTCTCTCTGAAACTTCTACTTTGGGGGACATCAGTTTTTCCTCATGATTGCTCCTAGTCTCTCAGCTTTCAAAAGCTCATTGTTTCACATGCCATACCTTTAAATTATCATTAAGAAGCATTCGAAAATATGGTTTTAAGGAAATTACTCTGAAAAAACCTATAAAATATTTGAGTGATATGCTTTAGGACAGTTCACAGAACTTAATAAAATAATTATTATTTAGAATTCTATAGGAGAGGTTATTCTCTATGAAGTTTAATAGGATTTTTCCATTACATTTTGTACTGTTAAAATAGCTTCCCTTAGAGGATATAAGTTGAAATCCAAGGAGAGAATGATGGTTGCTTGCTACATTGAGACTCCATTCCAGGCTGGCAAACACAACAGCCAATACCACACACTATTGTTGCTGACCCTGAAGAAAGCTAAAACACTAGTCTGATTTCTTTAAATCCACCAGCTAAATTCTACCCTTGGTAAGATATATAGGTAGAAATACTAGACAAGTGCTAAACTTTACCTGTCATGGACTATGTAGCTTTCCTTCATTTATTATTCACCCATTAGTAGATCTGGCTATGGGAGAGGTTACTACATGTACACTAAGGAAATACATAATATGTTTGAACAGTAGCATGCCTAGCTATGTTGGCTTAGGATGCCTCGTTCTGTTTGTTGCACACAGAAAAGTTAGGCTACACTGTATCTACACTACAAGTACACCACTGAAACGTAGATACTTCCTACAGTGATGGATGGGGTTTTTCCATTGCTGAAGTAATCCACCCCTTCAAGAGGCAGTAGCTAGGCTGACTGAAAAATTCTTCCGTCAACCTAGCAGCATCTATACTGGTAGGTCAGCTTAACTACATCTCTTGGGGGGGGGAGCAACATAGTCAGGTCAACTTAGGTTTTAGGTGTAGACCAGGCCTCCGTTATATTTTTCAAGTCTCCCAGAAGGTTATCCCACCTGGGACTAGCAGCATGTAAGACAACTGTTCAGAGCCATTAGAATTACATCAGATGAACCAGAAAGTGGGTCCCTGGTGCATGTATCATTTCTCCTGTAGTGGACTTTCTCTCTCAAGGCATGTCATCTGCCCTCTCTCCACTAGTTTCTTTCCTAAACCAAGCAGTTAGGACTACACTATCTAAGCAGCATACACTATATATACATATATATATATATATATATATATATATATATATCAATATGCTGAAAGGCATATCACTCCCCTATTCTTTATCTGTCATGCAATCTAGGGTGTGTCTGTCATGCTAGTTCTGGCTTGCACAAGCCAAGAACTGAAGACATAACTTTCACTTAGTTGATATGCCACATGCTACTAAATACTGCACCCGTCTCACAATACCTCCAAACAATGATTGAATAAAGGATCTTCACACAGTGGAAGTTATCAGATGATGAGTGCACCAATGCCTGAACTCAGATATAGATCAGTTCATATATCCTTATCAAAAGGACACATACCCCAACCATAAAAGAGTGTGGGTAAGGGAATCTGAGCTTTCTTTCCACAGTCAAGGGATATGGCACGGTCATTGGGCATGCTCACCCACTAGCACCACCTGCTGAGACAGTACGGCATTACAGGTACTAACTGCCTCAATTTCACTTTTCAGGAAGCCAATAACTCCTCTTCAGGCCCTCTTGACATTTGACTCAATAATACCATCCTTGGGATTGGTTTATTATAAAACTCATTCATAACAAAGTCCAAAACAAACAAAAGGAGTGTCTGGCTTTCAGAGTTCCTCTAAAAGCTGATCTCTGTCTTCCCAGTTTCTATATATCTTCTTACAGCAGGAGCCCCAGCCTGCCTCCTGGATCTAGGTAATTCAAGCAATTCGTATATTTACCAGGCATCCTCCTGGAGCTAGGCTGCAATTGAAAGGCCATAGTCAGCTTCTCCCTCAGCTGGCCCCACTTGATATTTGCCTGCTGTAAGGGAGGAGGCAGCTCTTATGCTGGTCCTCTTCTCCCAGCTCATCCCCCATTGGTTGGGTGAGAGGGGAGCATTGCCCTTCCCACTCTGGAAGGCTCCTGGCTGCAGGCCCTTAAAACAAAAAACAAAAAAACAGAATTTCCTTCCAAGCCCTGCTTACTCCCACAACTGCTTCCTCTCTCCCCAAATCACCCAGATCCTTATGTCTTTAATCAGACCTTTCAGCTCTTAAGAATCCATGCCAGGTGACAGGTGGACTGACCATTAGGTACTACTGGCCATAAGGAGCAGACCACTCTGTCAGAAACCCCCTAATAAGTCCTTACATAAGTACAAAAGAATGGTGGGCACAGTAGCTAGCTACCCTCTGCTGGAGCACAAGCTAACTTATAAGGGGGTAGAGAGTAGATGTGGCCATGCTCTTGAGTTCTTCTCACCACACACACACTCCAGCCAGCAGAGCTGCATGGTGAGGGAGCATGCCTGTGTCCTGAGAATAAGCATTGCTCACTGTCAGTGCCTGCTGGGTCATAAGCCACCCCACAAGAATCAGGAAGGAGATGGTGCATGCACTCCCTCGGCTGGCTGGCACAGAGAGAAGGGCTGATTCTTGGAAGGGCAGGCCCAGTACCGGTGCTCTCCATGAGCTCTGGAAGGCATTGTGCTCTCCAGGAGCTCTGGAAGGCATTGTGCATTTCTGGGACAGGGCTCCTCAGAGCTCCCATGGTGGCAATGAGATATGATACTGACCCCGTACTCAAGACTATTCTAGGACACGCTGTCCGTACGTGGCGTATTGTGTTCCCCTTTTGATACCCATATTCTTGAACCAAGATTTACTTTTACGTGTATGACTGAGATCTCTATCAAAATACTATGTATAAATGCCATTTCTCTCTCTCTCGATTCAGCAGTGAGCTGAATGGGTGGGGCTCTGCTAATGAGAACTTCTGAGGCAGTGGCAGCAATGCAAGCTTTTCTATTTCCACTGGGTGATTTGGTTCAGCAAGTAACAGATTCCATGTTCCAAGGAGAATAATCAGCAGGCTTTTGGGTGTGGTTCCTTTGTCTAAGTTCTGATTAATGCCAACAGCTGCAGGAGCAAGGAGTGTGCTATATCCTTTGAAAATGATCATGTTAACAGCAGTTTTCTTAGAAAAACTGGGAACACCTGAACAGTAGGAATTAAGTGATGACTGTTCACACAGCAGAAATACTGGGGAATTCACAATGAGAAGCTAGGCCAAGGGGGCAAAGAAAGTGGCAGTTATAGAAAATGCTTCAATGCACCAAGTACTAATAGTAAGCATTGCTATGAGCTTTTCTCAAAGGGATTTGGGTTCTAGGGAATTCATATAGTTTTTGCAGACTCCCTGCTATTACTAACCTCATAAGGAGCAGTAAGACTAAAAGCTGCTATGATGTAGTATATTAATTGGGGGGTGGGGGGGAGAGACTGAAGGTAGAGATGAATGATCACTTTTTTAAAAGAGGGAAAATGGAATGTATTGCTCCTTGAAAGTGTTGACCTGGCAGTCCTGGAGACTAAAACCCACTCTTTCCACAGATAACTTGTTTAGAGGCAGCAGTACAAGCTTTCCCACATCAATCCTGGGGTTAGGTCCTGCACGCAGTGAAGTCAATGGCAAAACTCCTATTGATTTCATTAGGACCAGGATTTCACCCCTGATCTGCAAGAAGCACCCTTAAAGGGCAAGGCTGTAGCTGCTCTCCATGCTTAATCAATCCTTGGCTTCTCTATAAGCCATGGCTGTTGTGCCGGACAGTGAAATTAGTCAGGAAGGGAAATTTTGCAAGTTCAAAACAGAAAGGAACACTTTCATTTTTTATTTATTTAATTCACTTCCACCCCTTACTATTTTTCCTATTTATTAACTGGTTATTTTCAATTCATTGTAATATAAATCTTTGACAGGGCTGGCTTCCGCTGCCATTGAAAAGCAGTTGCAAAACTCATTATCATTTCAATGATGCCATCTCAGTCCCTTGATTTAGGGCCTGATTCTCAGAGATGCTTAGTGACCTCAACTAACCCAGCTTCAGTAAGAGTGTTTGCATTGGGCTACAGAATTTGGTTATGATGTAACATTGGGCTATTAAAGACACCAGGTGCCTCCCTACAAGTTTCTACAGCTCTACTAATATACAGCAATTTGAATGACAGCAGTCTGCAAGATAACTTATTTGCACAGATAAATGAGTGTGGTAAAATACAGTCTTTGGTCTGTAATGAGCCATATGGCGATCAAGTTAAAAGGTGGGGTAAGATTACAAATTTAAAGAGACTGTCAAATGACTCACATATGGAGATATATAGAGACAGCTATTATTTTAATGTAAAAAATTTTGTGACTGCATTCAGAGAAATGAACAAGCAATAGGTAGACATAATGCTATTAGGCTGCATAAATAGATCACACAAGGCTAAGTAAAGCTGCTGAATGCCAAATGGATATGCCACTAGTACAGATGAACTCTACCCACACACCTCTATTTCTGAAAATATACCAGATACAATACAGTTAATAGTCTCAGGGAAAATAATTGCTTTCTTTCTAACTACAAGCACCCTTGGCTCGCTGTTCACCTTGTACTATTAATGAGGTAGGGCTCCACAGGAGTCCTTACCTCATTCTGTGCATTTCCTTGTAAAGTACAAAGTGAACAAGGCAGAATTCCTCAGGAGACCTTAAAATCTCCTTCAGTGACACAAAGTCTCTAAAGCTTATACACCATGCACAAGACTGGGACTCCCTCCTACAGATGATACAAGATGCATGAAATAGGGAAAAAAAACAGGTAGAAACCACAGTTGAGTTATCATTTTACTCAAAAAATAATACCACCTTGTACATTCTGTTAAAGTTATATTAAAAGAACTTTAAGGTCACACAGTTAAGCATTAAAAAAAAAAAAAAAAAAAACCCACACTCAGGAAATGCCACAGTTAAGGTTGCACATGCCAATGTGACTCTGCCCCTTTGTACATATGCATTACTCTCCAATAATGGGCATAATCACACACTATTTCTCAATTAATACAATATGGTACAGTTTTTCCTTTCAGGTGTCTAAGGTTTAATTTACACATTTTTTATATAAATGACTTTCAAGGAATGTTTAATACAAAATTATATGTACACATCTACTTTTGTTAAAAAAAGTCTATTGGAAAAATTATTGTAATTCATATAATCAAGGTTGCATATATGATCTTAAGTGTTATTTCCTGACTTCTGAGCGCTTAATCATGCAATGGCTTTTTAATACTGTTTTTTTTAATGGAATACACATATAAAAGTGTTTATGTTATATCCTTTACACAAAAATCATCATTAAGGGCTGGTCTATAATTAAAAGTTTTACTGGCATAGCCGTGTCAGTTAGGGATGTGATTTTTTTTAAACCAGTTATGCCAGTAAAAACCCAGTTATACCAGAATAAAGATCCATGCCAGTGTAGTTTAATTTGGTTCCCAAAATGGAATACATTATTCTGGCATAACTGCATCCACACTAGGGGGATTTTGCCAGCATTGTTAAAGCAGCAGAACTTTTAAGTGAGGACAAGACCAAACTTTGTGTTAAAATTGCTAGACAGCATAGTCCAGCAATACAAATGAAACAAGCCAGGGAAAAGAAACAGTTAAGCCACTCACTGCCCCATCAACATTTCACTGATCACCTTCCTTTCACCACCCACACATACCCACCCAGTCACAGGACCACTGATGCACCTGTGAACTCAAACCATGTTTTTTGTTAATGAGGATATGCTTTGATTAATACTGTATAAAGCTATGTGGCTTTCGTAAGTTATATTTTGCATAGTTTGTGTGTGTGTGTGTGTGTGTGTGTGTGTGTGTGTGTGTGAGAGAGAGAGAGAGAGAGAGAGAGAGAGAGAGAGAGAGAGAGGGGTCAGATTGTAAATGGTGGTTACCATTTATGTTTTGCTGTAACGTTGAGGAATTGTATGCATTGTTGATGTATGCTGTCACACTTGTACAAAAAATGTAATCAGATTTTAAGCAATTACAAATTGAAATCAGCATACGTGAGTGCAGGTGTGTGTTGTATTTATGGTGAGATTTAAGAATACAACACACAGTTTACTACAACAGATATCCTTTCTCTTCCACCTCGTCCTGTCCCTGCCCCCTCTAGCGCAAGGCATGCTTTTTTTCCTCATGTTTCCTCCACACAACTCTACTTGCCTCTTTCCTTCTGACTCACCCCCTGTGCCCTCTCAATGCACCTAGACCACTTTGACACCACCACCTCTTCCACAAATGGTGCAGGGTGCACCTGGAGAACCAAGTATGGAGTGCAGAGGGAGAAGGTGGGAAGGGGGTGAATGGGAACGAGAAGGCGACATGGAGGAGAAAGAGGTTGGGGGGGAGAGGGGGATTGGAACCCAAGGGAATGCCAGGGCTTGGAGAGAGAGAGAGAGAATTGACTCTGTACCATGCCTTTGACACTTTAATGCCCTTACACAGTGCTGCTGCCTCATCCCTTGGGAAGCAGAAGGAACAGTGGGAATGTCTCCTCACACAGACCCTGGGCACCCCAATCAACCCCCACCCCCATACACATACTTCAAGTTACTGCTGCATCCCCATTCAACTTCTCTCATCTTCCCAAAACTCTGCTGATATTGGAAAGTCTTCAGTGGCTTGGTCCTCCAGTCAAGTCACCAAGTCTAAATGAACCCCTTCTGGGGTACTAAAGAATGCAGTAACTAAATAGTCTATTTGCCCTCACTAGGTCTTCAGCCCTGAGTCCTTAAAATTCAGCCCTTTTTTGGGCTCCTAGATAAGGCTTGTCCTTTTGGGGTTTATGGCACTTTACCTGTGGCTGGTGGGGGAACCCAGACCTGACCACTACTCTGGGTTCCAACCCATGCACCCTATACACAGTAGCCATGTAGTGCTTACTCCAATCCATCACTGCTATTTCCCTGGACCTCTTCCTACTGGAGCCCTTATCTCCAGCCCTCCGGTTCTGCTCTAGCTCCAAGGCAGCAAGAAGCAACCTTCTTCACTCAAGTCCCAGCCAGAAACTGACCAGCTAAAGCCCAGCAACTCCTTTTATCTGAGCCTGCTGGCCTCTGATTGGCTGTTGCTACCCCTTGGAGGACCAGGCCTCTCTAATGCACGAGATGACTGCTCTCGTAAAGCCATTGTAGGAAGCCCTGAAGGACAGAGCTTTGGTGCTCTTTTCCTCCTGCCTTACTGCTTCCTGGGACAGGGTGTAGTAGAGCAACTTGTCCTCCAGCAATGAGCCACAAAGGCCTGGCATACCCCATCCTAGGGTCCAATCCAGCAGAACATATTCACAGTCTAAGGAGTTAATCAAAGGGTTCAACCTTATCAATACTCTCCCCCCCCCCCCCGCATTTTTCTTTTGAAACAAACTTGTTGAAATTGAAACATTTCTGCAAAACATTTCACTTTTGATGAATTAGCATTTTCCAGTGAGAAAATATAGCATCAGATTTCTAATCATCTCCACATAAGATCACATGTAAACATGTTTCCTCATCTTTTCGAAGATTCACAACTGTCCATTTTCTGTCTGTCCATTTTTTCCTTCTGCCTCTTCTCTACAGGGGCTGCACATCACTTGGATACCTGAAATATTTATTGTGGCAAAGGATTTAGTAAGATTTTAACAGGCTGCCAGTCTTTGCTTGAAACACCCAACCCAGCCAACCCTTATTTTGTTAAGTGAGCTTTGCTTATTCACTGAAGCCAATTACTTATTGCCCCATCTGGATATGAAAAAGGTTGGAGGGACTGTCTAGACAGGAATTAATATGCGAGTTGAGCAGTCCTGAGGTAGGACCCCTAGTACCACCGAAGCCCCGAGAGAAGGCTTGAGCTGAACTTTGTTTCATTACTGCCAATTTGTGTTAATAAAACCAACCTCCAGGAAGGGGATGAGTCTGAGCTGTACAGAGTGTGTAGATGGTGTCTGAGAGCAAGGATGAGAAATGCACCTGCTTGCAGACATTTTTATGGATAATCAGAATATCAGCAGCAGTTTTACTAGATTAGATTAAAAAAACAAACATGCTGCCTCTTGATATAAGTCAACTAAATGCATAAAGTAGCTTAAGCTTCCCCTTAGCCATGTTATTTCATAAATTGCCTATTATGGGGTTTTTATACTTTCCTTTGAAGTTTCTAGCACAGTTATATCAGTGACAATTAAGTCTGGCAATTCTTACATTATTCTAGTATGGAAAAGGAGAACAATAAATGGATAGTATCAGAGGGGTAGCCGTGTTAGTCTGAATCTGTAAAAAGCAACAGAGGGTCCTGTGGCACCTTTAAGACTAACAGAAGTATTGGAAGCATAAGCTTTCATGGGTAAGAACCTCACTTCTTCAGAACCTCACTTCTTCTGAAGAAGAAGTGAGTTTCTTACCCACGAAAGCTTATGCTTCCAATACTTCTGTTAGTCTTAAAAGTGCCACAGGACCCTCTGTTGCTTAATAAATGGATAGACCATAGGGCTGGAGAAATTTTTCCCTAGCAGCCTTAAGGCTTGAAATCAGGGAATATTAAATATCTCACTGTAGTTGCACATTAGCATTCAGCTGTTATGGTAAATGAGGGCCATATAAGCCCAGAGATAAGATGAAGCCAGAGGATGAGGTAGAATGTAACATTGTGCTAATAGGGCATTCTCTCAACTCCATACCTATTGTTCTGAGGGCTCGCTTAGTTACTGGAGACCATACTTCCCCTCCTTCTCATAAATATTGTTTGGCTTTTAAAGAAAAAAAAAATTGACCTGCCTGCTCCCAGTTCTTTTCTTCCTGGCTGACCCCTTGAAAGGATCTATAAGGTTCTGATGATTTTGATCTGGAGCCTTTTAAAGAAGTCTTCCTTGGATGATTGATCAGCCAGCCAAGGGAAGGCAGAGGCAGTTATTACCTAAGGAAGTATGGCAGGACTGTTATCTAGGGGCTTCCTTATATGTATCTGGTGTGTGTGTGTGTGTGTGTTAGTGTTATGTCGAGACAGGGATGACATTGTCACATCCCCTCCCCATACAGACCTCTAACTGTCCCCCTTCAACCAGCCCCTGCAAAGCCTGATCCCAAAATGGTCGTCCAGCAAGACACATTTCTCAAAATTTAACTTCACTGATTTCTGAAGAACCACATTTTTTGCTGACCACATTCTGTAGATACTTTGGAAAGTAAAAATCATTGTGTTACTGTGTCTGTCCACTTCTTGGCCACCTGTCAGGCAGCAAATGTCCTGGAGGCCAGATGTGGGGGAGGGAGGGTTGAGGCCCAGTCCTGCTGGGGGAAGAGAATACAATGCAGCATACCTTCAAAGCAGTTAAAGCAGGGGTGTCAAACTCAATTGCACAGGGGGCCAAAACTCAAAACTCGCGGGCCGAACAGTATAACCATTTATTTAACAGACTAAATATTTATGTTTTTTAACCATTAATATGAACCAAAATACAGGATATCATTCCAAAATAAATACATTTCAACTTAAAATATTTTGCTCTTCATAAAAAAATATCCTGTCAATACAATACATTCAAAATCTGTACATGCTGGAATATTAAAAAATCTGAAAATATAAATAAAAAATTGAATTTAAAGCAAAAGTATAATCATAACAAATCATAACATTCCATTTTCTTGTCCTATTTAGTCAGAGCCTGATACTTGGAGTCTTTTCTTTGCAACAAGTTCGTTTATGTTTGGGGTTAGGTTCTGTGTTGTGAAGATTCTCAGGATCGATTGCAGGTGTTCATCAGTGAGGCGACTCCTGTGTGACGTTTTGTTAATTTTCATCACAGAGAACAGCTGCTCGCACAGATATGTGCTGCCAAACATGGACAGGATTCGAGCCGCATGTTGGCGGAGCTGCGGCATCGCTTCAGGAATGAAGCGAGTGAACTGTGCTGGCCCCGCAGTGTCGTACTTTGCCTTCAGTGTCCCGTTACATTGCAGTTCTATCAGCTCCATCTGCATTTCTACAGGTGCGGTTTCCACATCGACTGCAAATGGGTTGCGAAGCAGCTCCAAGTTACTTTTCTGTGCCTCAAAGTCACTGAAGCGCCGTGCGAACTCAGTGCGCAGCGCGCTGAGTTTTTCAGCAAAGGTGGCATTTGGGAAAACTGTGGCACTTTCTTGGTTCCGTATTACTTGGCAACAGGGAAAGTGAGACAAGTTGCATTGGTGCATTTGTGTCTCCCATAAGCGCAGCTTCACTTGAAATGCCTTCACTGCATCATGCATATCGGTTATTATGTGCTCCCGTCCCTGGAGTTGAAGGTTTAAAGCGCTAAGATGCGACGTTATGTCAGCCAGGAACGCCAACTCACATTTCCACTTTTCATCCCGCAGAACTGTGCAGTCTTTCCCCTTACTGTCCATGAACTGGCAGATTTCCTCTCGCAGCTCAAAGTGTCTTTTGAGAACTTTTCCCCGACTTAGCCACCGGACCTCCGTATGATATGGCATATCGCCAAACTCGCTATCTATTTCCCGCAGAAAAGACTGGAATTGGCGGTGATTTAAACCGTGGGCTCTGATAAAGTTGACGGTTTGTGTTACAGTGTTCATCACATGATCCATTTTTAGGACTTTAGCACTCAGCGATTCCTGGTGTATGATGCAGTGATACACTGTCAACTCACCGGCACAGTTCTCCTCCCGCATCTTTGAGCGCATCCTTCCCACCAGTCCATTTTTTTCACCACACATAGCAGGTGCGCCATCTGTTGTAAGTCCAACGAGTTTTTCCCACGGCAGTTTCATGTCGGTTACACTTTGAAATACATTTCCAAAGATGTCTTCTCCTTTCGTTGTCCCGTGCATCGATTTAATGTCCAGTATTTCCTCTGTTACGCACAAATTGGAATCCACACCACGGATAAATATCGCCAGCTGTGCAGTGTCAGTCGCGTCAGTAGTTTCATCCACGGCAAGGGAGTATGCAACAAAATCTTTTGCTCTTTCAGTCAACTGTGTTTTCAAATCAGTCGCCATCTCACAAACCCGATTAGCAACAGTGTTTCTGCTGAGGCTTACATTTGCAAACGCTCGCGTTTTATCTGGACAAAGGACGTCGCACACTTTCATCATACAATTCTTTACGAATTCCCCCTCGGTAAACGGCCGTCCTGATTTGGCGATCTCTTCGGCCACAATGAAACTTGCTTTCACAGCAGCTTCACTTTGTGATTTTGCTTTGGTGAAAAACGTCTGCTGGGATGTCAAATTCTTCTTCAACTCCTCTACCTTTTGTAGCTTCTGTCCTGCGCTCAGGTTTTTGAATTTGTTCTCATGTTTCGTCTCGTAGTGCCGTCTTAGGTTATACTCCTTCATTACAGCGATATTACTCCCGCAAAGGAGACACACTGGTTTACCTGCCATTTCAGTAAACATATACTCATTCTCCCACCGGCTTTGAAAGCCTCGGTTTTCAGAATCAATTTTTCTCTTGGCCATTGTTGGGGTCTAGCTTTGATTTGAGATTAGCGTTGTATACATCAACAGACCGCGAACTTGAACCGCGGCTTGCCGTTGGCGGCAATTGCACTGCATCATGGGATTTGTAGTGTGTGTTATTGGGGCGTCATATCACAGGGCCATTAAAAACAGATATATAAAACGATTTCGCGGGCCGGATATAATTGTACGGCGGGCCGGATGTGGCCCGCGGGCCTTGAGTTTGACACATGTGAGTTAAAGGGAAAGTTTTGCATTGCTATGCCATGTCCTAGAACACTTAGTAAAATTTCAGGATCTTTCCCCTTCATTTTAAGGCCAACTGTCAGGCACGCAGGCAGGGAGGCACTGTGGGGCCTATTCCCAGTTCAGATCGCCTTTTGGGTGAAAGTTCTCCATCTTAGCTCAGAATTATGTTGATTCCCAGTCTACTTTTCTCACAATCCTGGAATCTAGCAACATTTTTCATTCTGCATGAACTCCAGCTGGTTCTGGGGGTTCACCAAGAGCGCAACACTGTTTCAGCAACCTTCATAGTTCATCCAACATTTCCATTCAGTAATATGATGTGGGGTGACCATTCTCATGAACATCTCCCTGGCATAGATTGAGGAATCCCCACCACAGGACTGAAAAGCCATTCTCTTTCCATTCAGGTACCTGAAATTCCACTACGTCCTCCAAAGGAAGACCAGCTTTAAAGGATGAAAAAACTACATCTGGTCACATATCCCCATGAAGGAATTAACTCTCATTCCTTCTCTCTCTCTCTCTCTCTCACACACACACACACACACACACACACACACACACACACCTACCTATGTGTGCCTAATGCCAGAGTGAATACTTTAATTTGTTAAAAATATAAAGTGTTTGCCTCACCATTATTTGCCTCCAGTCCTTCCTCAGAAGTAGCAATAGCTTTCTGAGAACCAGGGCACAAAATGTGGAAACAGTTATGTTCCTTATATGTTTAAGTGTATCAAAACTGTGGCCTTCTAAAGCAAAATTGTGGCCTTTACATTGTGGGGAAGTGGAAATTGTGTAGTTTTCCCCAGGTCCAAAATACAATGCTTTCTCTCTCTCATTGAATTGGCAGGACCTTTGGCTCCTGTGACTGAAACCATCCTAACAAGAGGTCAGGATCAGCACTCCTGAAAGAGCGAGGAAAACTTAGAAGGGCAATGGAGGACTTATGTGCTGTGATGGAGCGGAGAAATCAGGAGCAGTCTGAGTTCCTGAGAGGAAAATAGGAGTGGGCTCTGCAGCAGGAAGAGAGGCTTTTGGACCGGTTCCTGGAGGAGAAATGGCATCAAGAATGGGAACACACCCTTATGGAATGGCTAATTGGATTAATGTCTGACAAAGTGTAGTGTCTGCCTGCTGCTGAGGCCTCAGGACAAACTCATCTGTCACCTCCTCCATCAGCAGACCAGAGTGCCGCTATGCCAAACAACACTCCTGCTGGGCAGGAGGGCAACACTGGGCCAGCTGAGGTGCAAGGACGCCAACAATAACCAGCCCCCATAGCTCCTTTTTGAAGAAACCCCAGTGTGGCTCCAAGAGCTATCCTGCCTAACCATTCCCCACAGCTGAGTAGGAGTAGTAGGAGAAATGTTCAAAGAAATTAAACTTTGGGAACAATTCTCAGATGCTATTTTTGTGTTTTGAGAACAATTGTGATAATTGGGCCTATAAATTTACCTTATTTGTGAGCTCAACTGCAGAAAGTGTGTGAAAGTTCATAAAATGTCACAATAACCTATAACAACAAATGTTGATGGGAAAATGTATGAAGGGGAGACAAAGACATAGCCTACTGCTATGACTCAAGGATTGTGTTAAGGTCATGCCTGGTAAACAAGAAAAGAGTAGAACCAGAAATCAGTGACCCACAATTGGTGTGTCAGAAACAAGGTCTAGTTGGTGAACAAAATAATAAGGGAATGGGCTGTTTCACTCACCCTTCTCTTTGTGGCTCCTTGAAGAGACTTTGAGTGAAAAATTGGCTACTACAGCAAGCTTCATCATAATGGCTGTCATCCCCACCATCTCATGGGACCACAGGCCGTTATCATCCTGATCCTCAGAGATGTCCTGACTAGACCAGGCCAGAGAGAGGGACCCAAATGATGTAACCACGTCTATTGGATCCTGCTGAATCACAAACACCACCAGGGATGAAATGGGATCAGACTTTAACAACAACAGCTCCAGCCCATCTCAACTAACTTCTTCTCTTTTCCCCACAAGGACAGTTATTACTATTTTGATACCATTTAAGAGACGGTCAAACAAGCAAACAAGGGAGTTTTTACTTCTAAAAACTCTTCAGCTAATGCAAAAGGGAATAAGGGATGTTGTTAAAATAAAAGAAAAGATGTTAGTTACATTTTAAACGCTCTAACCTTTTTTCTTCTTTTCTGTATCTTTAATAAAAGGTTTAAAAGATTTTTAATGGTATGTTTGCCATGGTATTAAGCAGGCTGAGGTTTCTGTATACCAAACCCTGAACCTTGTAGAACACTGTTCAATGTAGATAAGTATTGGGTTAGGTTGAAGCCTTTGGCCTACATATTCTATCTCAATAAAACAGAACTGTTATGTTATTTTGCTTCTAAACTCTTGACTTCTGACATTTCATAGAAAATTGTACTTGGGAAATGGTTTGGGGTTTTGTTTGTTTTTATATGCTGCTTTGAGAAATAATTTGCTGCAGTACTGTGTGTTTGTGTGGTATTATAATGTCCTAAACCTCTTAAGATTGAGTTACACACAGAAGTTCTTGTAGTTGCATGTGTGTGGTTATTTTTTGTTTTTTTTTGTTTTTTTTTTTAAAGAAAATATGAACATTTGTCTATCTGTAACAACCACAGATCCTGGTCATTGGCAAGCAGGACTGAACCAAGGACCTGTGGAGTTTAGTGCATGAGCCTCTACTGCATAAGCTAAAAGCCACATGGCCCTTAGCTAAGGCTGTAGCAGACTCATTAATCTCGAAGTGGTCTCAGTGCCACTAGACGGGACAGAACACTGCACCCATCTACCTGCCAGTTTCAGTAAAATTTAAAATGTATTTCACTGTGTGTGTCTTTTCTCTCCAGTACATGGTGAACTGAAAGTGTGTTCTTGATTGTATCATTAAACCAAAGGTTTTTACCCCATGTCATTGCATGGTGTACAAAATTTTGCTGGGATGGCTGCAGAAATCTTTTAAAATCTCACCCAAAGTTCAAAAATATCACAAGTCTTAGTGATGTACATCAAGGATGCGGAAAGTTGTGTATGTTCTCCACGTTGGAATATGTTTGTTACTTTTCCAACACAGCTGATGTCCTCCAGAGAGTCTTACTTAATTCCTTTTATTGCAGATGTTGAACATTTAAAAATGAACAAACAGGAAAAAAAAACCCACCAGATGGAACATACTAGTGTAATCCATCTTTCGGCACTAGCTTAGTACCAGTATGATGTGTGAACAGGAGGGGGTAGCTCACAATCTTTGGACAAGTTCCAAAGTTTCTGTTACCTGGTCTTATTTCATGGTACTGCTGGCATATGCCTGAGTCCTCCTCCTGGTGTGCTAAAGAATAAAGCTACTTGGTGGTGCCTCCAATGAGACAAAGGCTAGGGCCCACACAGAACTCACAAATAAGTCAAACTTACACAGCCAAATAAATTAAAAGCAATAACTATGAACTTTATGTGAGAATTAGAGTAAAGAGAAATATACAATCAATACAAATATTAAATGATTGACATGATTAGAGAGAATAATACTTTTTAATTATTAAAAGCTATGCTGGCAAGCACACTAGGTCACATGACCACACACTCCTCTGCTGTTCCTATCCAAAAGTGACTCCCCTCTCAATTCCATCTGTTCACCAGGTCTCAGATATCCAGGTGGTGCACATGGAGACTTGTTGCAAGTCTGTAAGGAGATCCTGTTAGAAACACACTTTATTGTAGCAGGAACTGGCAGTGCGGGTCTTGATGATCCAGGTAGATGAAAGTCCTTTCACAGATGCATATCCAGATGGCTTAGTAACTGGCTTCAGTGAATGCAATGAGGTGCTCTAACTATAAGACAGGGTAGTCACTCAGGTTCATTTTCTGGCAGTGTGGTCAGGAGTTTGGTGCAGGCAAGCAAGTCCTCCCTGGGTACAGTTGCCACCTTTCTAATGGTTGATAACCAGACTGCCAAGGCCCCACACCTGCTCCTTCTCTTCCCCCTAATGCCTTGCATCTGCTCCACCTCTTCCCTTGAGGCCCTTCCTCCGCTCTTCTTCTTTTGATGCCCCGCCCCTTCTGTCTCCTCCCCTAGGCCCTACCCTCTTCTCCGCCTCTTCCCCCAGATTAAAAAAAATGGACCTCAGGCTTATCAAATGGCACCCGGACACACGAGCCTCAAACCAGACTGTCCAGATGAAACCTGGATGGATGGCAACCCCATCTCTGGGGATTGCTGGAGAGAGCTAACCATCACCTCCCTTCTGGAATGGTGCCGACAGTCTTTAATGCTCAGAATCCACAGGTTCAGCTGCAAGCAGTTTGGGTCTCTGGATCCAAAATCTCAGATCTAGTGAGGGCTGTTGCAGGTCAAGCAGGCTGCAGGCAGTGGCAGGAAAGCCAGGCTGTCTCCTCCCGTAGCTGACAGACTGGTGGCAGGAAGAACGGATTGTCTCTTTCCGATACTTTTCTGCAGGTTGAGGATACAGACAGGCCAGTTGCTGTGCTGGCAGGCTTCAGGGAGACCTTCTTCCCCTCCTCTCCCCAGCTGGTCTCTGCCATGTGGAGGGAAAGCTGGACTATTCATAGCCTTCCCTTCTGCTTTCCTGGGCATCTGGGGCTCTGCCCAGGGTCAGAGACTGCTAGCAGTGCTGCCTAACTGTTCTCTGTCCTCTAACTGGCTGTTGATGACTTCTGTTGTTTCCCCTCCTCCCATTGGTGAGGGAGGAGGGTTGCCAGGGTGACTGGGAGGATTGTATCTCTCTCCCGCTCCTGGGGGAAGTCAACAGTGTGCAATGACTGGGGTGTGGGAAATCACAGCAGAGGGTCAAAACCAAAGACAGTCCAAAGTACCAGGCTTAAGGTCAGAGACGGAGAGGGAGTCAGGTGCCAGGCCAGGGGTCACTGCTGGAGACAGCATCAGTGGTAAGGCTGACGGCAGGAACCTGAATAGGGCAGAACAGCAGGAACTGGGAGTAGACTGTGTCTGGGATGGGAGGACAGGAATCAGGAGCAGGCAGGAATGCAGGGATCAGGTGTCAGGTAAACAAGAATGGTCCATAGTCTCATCCACCCAAGGATTCCTCTAGTTGCTCAGACACCTTCCTGTTGTTACTTCCTCATTGATATGGTACTCCTTAGCCAATCAGGGGAGCTAGATGTTTCCCCCAACTGGGAGCTTTGGGGGCAGGGTGAGCTAGCCCTTCCCTGGACCCTCCATAGTTACTCACACAAGCTGCTAGGTGGCAGTCATGGCCTGAGTGCTGCCTGAGGATCCCTGGCCCTGGGTTTGAGGCCTGTGATCATCAAATCATAGAAGATTAGGGTTGGAAGGGACTTCAGGAGGTCATCTAGTCCAACCCCCTACTTAAAGCAGGACCAATCCCAACTAAATCATCCCAGCCAGGGCTTTGTCAAGCCAAGTCTTAAAAACCTCTAAGGATGGAGATTCCACCATCTCCCTAGGTAACCCATTCTAGGGCTTCACCACTCTCCTAGTGAAATAATTTTTCCTAATATCCAACCTAGACCTCCCCCACTTCAACTTGAGACCATTGCTCCTTGTTCTGTCATCTGCCACCACTGAGAACAGCCTAGTTCCATCCTCTTTGGAACCCCCCTGCAGGTAGTTGAAGGCTGCTATCAAATCCCCCCTCATTCTTCTTTCCCTCACCACAGCACAGAACTCTGTCATGGACCCCTGGGGGCCCAAAGGGTGTGTCCCTTTGCTAAGGCAGCAGGGCTACATTAGGAATTCCACTCTCCTGTACTATCCCCCCTACCCAGTTCTTAAACACATTTCAACAGACCTGTTAAGAGAATCTGAAATAACTGTGAATTGCAGTAGGTGCTGCGGACAAAACACAGTCAAAACAGTAACATAATGGTTGCATTTGTCCCCCACAGAAATTCCCCCCACACCTTAGAAAAGTTCAAAGATACCTGTTAACAGGGGTTCAATA
This sequence comes from Chrysemys picta bellii, assembly GCF_011386835.1. Lineage (NCBI taxonomy): Eukaryota > Metazoa > Chordata > Testudines > Emydidae > Chrysemys > Chrysemys picta. The sequence continues at coordinate 48,327,946 of NC_088793.1, read as the reverse complement.
CAGGTTTGAAGTGTGTTATTCAGTAAGTAATTCAAATCTCAATAGGTCACAAGAGACTGCAGTGCTCCCTAGCAACAACCACTTAGCAAACCACAAAGCCATTGTGTAAATTCAGTTAAGTGGGGTTCCCCATAGAGTTGGAAATCAGATTAAGGACATACAAAATGAGATGCAAGGCAATGAAACAATAGCTGTACTGTCGCCATCAGCAGATGTGCACCACAAGATGGATTGACAGTGCATCAATGTTGCTGAGAAGAATTACATACACTGTCAGTAGTGAGAAGCACAAACACATCACATACCTGCTTCCGCCCTTCATATCAGAAACCCCATCCCAAGCTGTAAACTCATTCTAGGTACCCTGTACAAAGAAACAGGTTAAGAATTTCAGCAAGTGAAAATCACCTGATAAAACCCATCAGAAGAACTTTTCCCCCCATATGTATGTTGGCATGTGCCCTCATATACAATTAAATCAGCTTCACAGAAAGGCTGGCCCTCAGAAGAACAGGGTGGATGTCATCCTCTGTCTTCCTGCACTACCAGAATGTGTGCATATATGGCATCCCTAATTTCCCTTACCCATCAGGACCCAGGATCAGAGTGCATTTGTGTAGGATCTGGCTACCTGTACAGAGTTTGTGAATGGGAAGTGTCCTGAGCCTGCTTGGCACAGAAATACTTGCCTTTATCCACACAGAAATACTCATCTTTACCCTCACAAATATTATGCAGTGCACAGCAGAGCACGATTTTATGAACAGAATTGGACACACTGGCATCCAAATGCGCCATAAACCTTTCCTTTCCTCCCCATGTTAGTATTTATTAACCTACCTCTGTGGTCCACCAATGCTTGCAGAATGATGAAATATATCCTTTGTGGTTCACATACTCACACTCCTTGTGATGGACAAATTCTGGGCACATGAGTACCATTGATGACAACTACATAGTTGGGAAACACCATCCTCTGAAAACCAGGTACTATTTCATGTTCTTTTTTTATGCTAGCCATCTGGGTAAAGCACAGTATTAATTGCCTCAGAAACCTCTATAACCACAACCCTAACAAAAGACCCACAAATATTTAATACATTTCAATTGGTATTCTATTGTTTAACAGTATGATTAAAGCTGTGATTAATCGTGATTAATTTTGTTGAGTTAATCACATGAGTTAACTGCGATTAATTGACAGTCCTAATTCTAAATCATGCAAGTAAATAATACTTATCCACAGATGAAAAAAATACAGGGAGTTCTTGAACAGCTGCATAAGACATGGTGTTAAAACAACTTGTTATGCCCATAAAGGTCTTAGCATCCACAAGACACAAAATCTATCATTTGATACTTTCATGAAAATTGAGTCCGTCAGTCGTTCATTAGCATTTGTAGAAAGTATTTACTGTAAATAATGCACACTCTCCACTAGTGAACATATCCTTTAAAGCAGCCTTGCAGAATCATCATTAAAGATAAAGAATAGGGCTGCTCTTATTCTTAATATTCTAAAGAGCTGTAAATGCTTGCAGTTCTCTAGGACCACATTATCAATTGTTGTTGGTACATTATATTTTCAAAAGAAAAACCATCAGAATTCAATCCTCCAGTGGAGCCTATGGTAAAGCCAGCATTTTAGAAGTAGTACAAAAATTATATTATTCATTCAAATTTTCAACCTTATTTTATGGTGTTCTTTTCAATGGGGGATGTCGACAGATTAATGTGTTATTATGAGATCATGTTCCATTTCATAGCTGCTGTATGGGAAAAGAAAAAAAAAGAAAAGGGCTCTATCCTATTTTCATTCTAAATAGGGCTGTGTGGCAAAAAGAAAAAGCCAGCACATACAAACTTGAGAGCAGATGCCTTTTGTCAACACAGTCAGCAAAGCCTCATTTTATTGCAGAAGTAGGTGTTATAATTATAGGCCTGATGATCGGCAACCTTTGGCATGCGGCCCATCAGGGAAAGCCACTGCGGGAAGTAGTGGCCAGCACATCCCTCGGACCCATGCCACTCCCCGCAGCCCCCGTTGGCCTGGAGCAGTGAACCACGGCCAGTGGGAGCTGTGATTGGCCGAACCCGCAGACACTGCAGGTAAACAAACCAGCCTGGCCCGCCAGCGGCTTTCCCTGACAGGCCGCGTGCCAAAGGTTGCCGATTCCTAGTCTAGATCCTTAAAGTCAATGGGACTAATCACAGGAGTAAAGTTACATACATGCTGTAAGGAGGTCTTGGGCCTTTGTTTCTTAAATATGACGACAGCAAGAGAAGACATTAGCAAACCTGGGGGAGGTTTACACAGTATGTTGATATGGTTACCTTGCTTCATATGATACCTACTTTAGGCCAAATCCTGTGCCCATCTCTGAAACCTCAGAGAGCCCTGGGCCAGCAGAAAGGGTGCAGTTCTACTACAGAAAGTGTGAAGAGGCAGGATTAATATCCTAAGTAGAGTGTATGCACACTTGTGCAGTGCAGCATTCTAGTTCTAGGCATTTCTTGCTGTGCCCAGTATGTGAGGGGACTGAGGGCACTAGGAACCCCTTGCATACTGGATTGTGTGTGTGGCGGGTGGGGGGGTTGATTACACAGCTCTAACAGCTATTATCCACTGCATGGAGTTCTGAGGGTACTATTGCTTCAAGACCTTGGGGAATGACAAGCATACTTTCCTAATTCAGGCCATCCAGAGACCTCCTGTATGCAGTTCTAGACACTCAGGCTACATGTGGTATTAGAACTTGGTTCCTTGTTATTTATGAGGCTCATATGCAAGGCCCATAAGTTATTTTTAGGGTCTGTTCATTAACCTGCTTGAAATTTCACAGCTATATCTTAGTTCCTACATGAAGAAGCCTGGCGCCAAGTACTAGGGTCAGTTTCAAGTACTGGAGATAGCTAGGAGTAGGTGAAACAAAAGACTATTTTAAGGAGGAATTTAAACTAAAGATAGGTTCTTTGTCTCACAAGCAGAGACTAGAGACAGCTCAAAGCACATGAAAGAGCAAAGTGAGCAGGAGAAGGATACAGTGTAATGTGGATGAAAAAATTATTCTTTCAGGCTCAGATGGTTTCTATTATTTATTCTGTTTTGCAGTGAAAACTCTATTATGTGTAGCTTTGGTACTCAGTACACAAAATAAAGCCCATTATTTGATCCATGAAACATGGATTTTATTGTCAACCATATATTAAACTACATTCTATCATTTAAGTTGTTTTTGACATCCTGCACTAGATGAAGAGAGAGGGGTGGAGACTTGAGTGCTGATGGCAGAAAAAGGCTGATTCAGACTGGATGAACAAATTCTTCCAAGCCTATTCTGAAGCTGTATTACAAGCCAAGAGAACCTTCCTATCAACCTTCATTCAGGCGGCCAAATCCCTCACCCAGGAGGCATCTAGGATGGTAAATCGCTTAAACTATCCTAAGTACCTACAACCTCTATTGGAACTGAGCACCAAATGCTGCAAAGAATATTATCCTACTTCACTGAAAAGTTCATGCATCTTTGAGACGAAAACTCAAGCAACATGGATTTGCTTCTCCTGTGCCCACCAACCAATAGCCCACCTGCATTCCCAGAGTTCAATACATTCACTCATCAAGAAGCTCTGGACACCCTAAAGGACTCCCCACTCAAGACTTGAGAATCCGACTCATGCCCTTCCTGGCTTACAAAAGAGAGTCATGAATCTTCTGACCAAAATAATCAGTGCCTCATTCATAGAAGGAATCTTCTCTTCCTCCTTCAAGCATGCAATAGTTCAACCAACACTGAAGAACTGCACCTTAGATATTTCAGTACTACCACTCAGTATCAAACTGGTCATTCCTGAGTAAGCTCAGAGAAGCTAGACAAAAGCTGACTAAAAGCTTATCTAACTGAAGCCAACATCCTAAACCAGGCAAATTTAGTCACTGATGAATGATCTCCTCCTGTCAGTGGATAGAAGACATGTATCCATACTCATCCTCCTGGACCTCACTGCAGTGTTCAACACTGTTAATCAGCACATATTTCTGTCTTGCCTGAGAGAGGTGGTAGGAGTCCAAGGTAATGCAGTAGAATGGTTTGAGTCCTCCTTGGAGGGACACACCCAAAGAGTGGTGATGGGAAACTGCATCTCCACCAGTAGACCACTCATTTTTGAGGTTCTACAAGGCTTAATTCTCTCTCTTGTCCTTTTCAACATCTACATGCAATTCCAAGGTGAATTGGTCAGACAATATGGACACAAGTGCCAGCAATATGCAGATGACACACAGCTCTCCTTATCCTTCACCATATCTGACCATACCACTCCCACCAAGATGGGCTACTGCTTGAGTGAGATCAATTCATGGATGAAGAACAGTTGTCTGAAACTGAAACTGAACCTGAGCAAAACAGAGGTGATGATGGTGGGCAGATGAAAGTATTTTGAGGAGCTTGCAGCCATGGTATATCATAGAATATCAGGGTTGGAAGGGACCTCAACCCAGTCTACTTTGATTGAAGATACACATCCACAATTGGTCAGTAAAATCCATAGTCTAGGAATTGAATTCCTTGCTGACGCTGAGCTCTCACATTGCAATGGCTGAAAGCAACACTTTCTATTATCTCTGGTTGGGCAGGAGACTACATCCCATCCTAGTGGCTAAAGTTATTTCTCAGTTATTTCTGCCTTTGTCACCTCTCGTCTGGACTACAACAATGTGATATACCTGGGCATGAAACCTTCAGCACTTAGGAAACTGCAGTTATTAAAAAATGCTGCAGCATGTCTCCTCAGCAACACAGGCTACTCTGAGCACCTGTTCTCCTCTCTACGTTGGCTTCCCATAGAATTTTTAATCAAGTTCAAGGTCTCAGTCTATATCTTCAATGTAGTCCATGGCTTGGGATTAGGATACCTAAAAGACCGTTTGAAACTCCAGGACAAAGACAGTGGTTGACAGCTTCATTCCTCTGGCACAGTACTCTCCTGTGGGATAGCCATGAGCAAGGGCTTACAAAGGTCGAACTGAAGTGAGACCAGAAGGGGCAAAGGGCCTTTTGTTCAGAGCTGAACCCCAGAAAGAGACTCAGCTATTGTGTGACTTGGCCAGAGGGCTGAGCCAAGAAGACCCAGTGAGGGAGTCAGGGGAAGAGACTGGCTGGGAATGGTCACTATGGCCAAGAAAGTGGCCACCAGAGGGGATGTAAGAGGCAAAGTGCCTTGCAATGTCATGTCCAGCCTGGAGGGTTGGCCCTAGAGGTAAGGATGGGTGCATTGATAAAGATAAGGGATATTGTTATTTTCATTGTAAATAATTATTGCACTTTAGAAATATAGAAATTGTCTGGCACAGGAAGAAGGAATGTTGAAACATATAAACCAAGGTATAACTTCGTAATATTAAAAGAAATTGTTTACAAGGGGGAATCCCAGTTGGCAGTAGGGGCTAATAATGAAATACAATTCTTGAAATAAATCAAACATAAGAAGTTGCCGATAAGAAAAGGATTGAAAACATTTGTTATGAACTAGGGCTGTCGATTAATTGCAGTTAACTAATGCAATTAACTCAAAGAAATTAATCATGATTTAAAAAATTAATCGCAATTAATCGCAGTTTTAATCGCACTGTTAAATAGAATACCAATTGAAATGTATTAAATATTTTTTATGTTTTTCTACATTTTCATACATATTGTATTCTGTGTTGTAATTAAAATCAAAGTGTTTATTTTTATTACAAATATTTGCACTGTAAAAATGATTTAAAAATTATTTTTCAATTCACCTCATTCAAGGACTATAGTGCAATCCCTTTATCATGAAAATATAACTTACAAATGTAGATTTTTTAAATTACATAACTGCACTCAAAAACAAAACAATGTAAAACTTCAGAGCCTACGAGTCCACTCAGTCCTACTTCTTGTTCAGCCAATCACTAAGACAAACAAATTTGTTTACATTTACAGGAGATAATACTACCCTCTTCTTATTTACAATGTCACCAGAAAGCAAGAACAGGCATTTCTGTGGCACTTTTGTAGCTGGCATTGCCAAGCATTTATGTGCCAGATATGCTAAACATTCGTATGCCCCTTCAAGCTTTGGCCACCATTCCCGAGGATGTGCTTTCATGCCGATGACGCTCATTAAAAAAAAATGCGTTAATTAAATTTGTGATTGAACTGCTTGGGAGCAAATTGTATGTTCCCTGCTCTGTTTTACCCGCATTCTGCCATATATTTCATGTTATAGCAGTCTCGGATGATGACCCAGCACATGTTGTTAATTTTAAGAACATTTTCACTGCAGATTTGACAAAACGCAAAGAAGTTACCAATGTGAGATTTCTAAAGTTAGCTACAGCACTCGATGCAATGTTTAAGAATCTGAAGTGCCTTCCAAAATCTAAGAGGAACAAGGTGTGGAGCATGCTTTCAGAAGTCTTAAAGGAGCAGCACGATGATGCGGAAACTACAGAACCCGAACCAACAAAAAGGAAAATCAACCTTCTGCTGGTGGCATCTGACTCAGATCATGAAAATGAACATGCGTTGGTCCACGCTGCTTTGGATTGTTATCAAGCAGAATCTGTCATCAGCATGTCCCCTGGAATGGTGGTTGAAGCATGAAGGGACATGTGAATCTTTAGCGCATCTGGCACATCAATATCTTGTGACGCCAGCTACAACAGTGCCATGAGAACACTTGTTCTCACTTTCAGGTGACGAAAACAAGAAGCGGGCACAGCATTATCTCCTGCAAATATAAACAAACTTACTGGTCTGAGTGACTGACTGAACAAGTAGGAGGACTGAGTGGACTTGCAGGCTCTAAAATTTTCATTGTTTTATTTTTGAATGCAGTTTTTTTTTTTACATAATTGTACATTTGTAAGTTCAACTTTCATGATAAACAGATTGAACTACAGTACTTGTATTAGATGAATTGAAAAATACTATTTCTTCTGTTTTTTTACAGTGCAAATACTTGTAATGAAAAATAAATATAAAGTGAGCACTGTACACTTTGCATTCTGTTGTAATTGAAATCAATATATTTGAAAATGTAGAAAACATCCAAAATATTTAAATAAATGGTATTCTATTATTGTTTAGCAGTGTGATTAATCACTATTAATTTTTTTAATTGCTTGACAGCCCTATTATGTACCAATGCCATCTACTGGATACTGATGGAAGCAGCAAAGAAATGGAGAGCTAAATACTGAGCACTCACTTGGCATGTGTCCAATAGAAATCAGAGCGTGGCCCCATCCACCGAGCTCTAAAGTTGCAGTATATAAAACTGAAGTCACCATGTGCAACTAAAGATAATTGATTGAATCCAACAAGAAGCTGCAGAATCCTAAGTGTGACCAACTCCAGGACCAGCCATGAGGAAAGGACTCTCCCCCATCCTCGGGTAAGAAGATAAGAAGTGGTGAGATTTCATTTCAATTATTGTATTTCTCTTTCTATTATTTAAGGTAAGCAACTGTAGGTTATCTTGCTAAATCTACACTCTTTAGTGAAACCTCAGGTAACCATATTTTAGTTTTTAACTCCTTTATAAGTCCAAGCAAACTGACCTAAGAGAGATTGAAAAAATGATAACTTTAAGCAAGTGCGTTTGATATTCTAACATGGGCCCGTTTGGACCAATTCATTCAAACAGTATGTAAGTAACCACACTCTTAAAAGTGCCTGAAAGCCAAGTCAGTCCTTGGAAGTGTGATAAATTTATTAGGCACTTAAGAATTGACACCTGATGATGAGAAGTAAATAAAATAACAAATCTTGGTAATTTGCATTGTTCCATGGTATAACTACTGAACTTCAACTCTGATCTGTATTAGTACATTCAAGGCTGCATTTATTGTATGTTTAGTACATACCTAGAACATTAGTTGTGTCTACACTTAAAATGTGAACTTTTGAATATATACTAATGTGGCTCTGGGTGAATTAAAATTGTTGGTTGGTTAAGAATAACCAACAGTGGCTACATCTATATAGGGTGCTATATTGGCTATAACACTTAATTGGCAAACCCTAGTTTGTTAGATTTCATCCCTAGAATCTGACACGTTGGCAAATTTATAAAAATCAACCCTCCATTTCATGCTTACTCTAGGTACTCATATAGCCCCCTTTCCTAAGTAAGGGGAAAAAAACAAAACAAACAAACAAACAAACAAAAACCTCTCTTCCTTCCTTTCCTGCCAATAGGATAAATAAGTGCTTTAATGTAGGACGGGATGTGGGAGGCAAGACTGTATGGAGAGACAGCCATGATGGTGAATCTTTTACATTTAGTTGTGGTGAGGTCTGTGGTCATTCTTACCTCATCTGGCTGTGTGTTTCATAGTTTAGATCCTGCACTTGTGAAAGTTCTGTTTGAGCTCAAAGCACTCCCTCTATTAGTCAATAATTTCATTGTTCCAGAGGACCATAGTTGTTTTAGGAGATCATGGTCATGAAAGGTGAGGAGGACTCTCAGGTAGCTGCCGCCAATTCTGTGGCAAGTTTTGATGGGCTGCTGCATTTTGTAACTGCTGGAGTGTTTTTTAGCGTATGGCTTAAAATAAAAATAAATAAATAAATAAATAAATTTGCTGCTAGTTGCAACAAATTGTAATAATGAAGCCTTGAGTTCACAAATGGGTGGATCACTGTGGCCAGATCTGTGTCCCAAAACAGTGGGGGGTTTTGTTTTTTTGCTGTGGCGCATGTTGTTGTTTTGTATGTGCTGCATGGGCATCTGGTAGTACTAAGGTCTTCAAAAGAATGCCAAGGCTGCAGGCCAACTGAAACGGAGGGCGGATATCTTTGCAAATGGTAAATAGTATCAGCAGTAGCCAGCTCTTCAAAGTGCTTTCCTCTTCTCACCAATATCACCTCAGTCTTGCCGGTATTCAGCTTTAGCCATCTGCTCTTCTTCCAAGTGCCATTTCAGTTAGGCATTGAAAAATTGGGTGATTATGGCTCTGTATTTATTTGACAAAGATATATAACTGAGCATCATCCATCAGTACTTGTTTTGTCATCTTCAGAGAGAGCTCAGATAACATGGGAGAAATTATTGAACTTTGTGTTGTTTTGCAGGTGAGAGAATTGAAGGCCAAATAACAGTTACCCATAACAACCCTGTAGTTGTGGCCTAAGAGGAGATATATGAGGGAGTTTACATTTGACTGGAGAAGAGCATTAGATGATGAGTGGTAGCAAATGCTGTGGGGGGGGATCAACAAGAGGAAGAAGAATGTACTTCATTTGTCTATGGACAGGACAAAATTCCATGAGAGCAACAAGTGTCATGTCTGTACTATGCTCTGGCTTGATGGAGGGGTTCAGTATGCTAGTAGCTAGCAGGAGGCATGAGACACTGGTTTACTAGCTCCTGTGTAAGCTTGCTTAGAAACAGAGCTGAGACAACGGAGGGTGTTTTGAGACCTCAGAGATTTTTTTTTAGCACCAGTTGAATTATTGCATGTTTTACAGTGGGCTGTAGATTCAGTTCATAAAAAGAAGTGTTGATAAGTCTTAGTAGGGGTCCCAGGTCTACTCCTTTACCCATTGGGAATGGCAGGAATCAGAAGTGGTGGCTCTGATTGCCATCTCTTCCTCACAAACAGCAATTTTCAAAATGCAACTAGGCCCAATTCTTCAACAAACGCATCTGGAATGACATAAAAATGGAAAAGGAAAAAAAAAAGGAGATGGAGAGGAATTAGTTCCACAACCTTCAACCCAACAAAACAACTGGGAAAGGATCATTGTGCCAAGACATGCTGAGAAATGTCAGAGACGGAGCATAGCAGGTAAGGGGAGAACATTTTTCAGAATGGGGAGTGCTTCTTACTAAAATAAAAAGGTTCCATATATTTCAAAGGAAATTTTGCAGAACTGAAACACATCAGAAATGCATGATCAGAAAAGCCACAACAAGGATTAATTAAAAGATTATTTTTTCCTTCGTGACGTTTAACATCTCAGTTGAGTCACTTCTAACAGCAGGTGAGGTACTGTATTATTTTATATAACCGTTGTGTCCTAGCAACAATCTGAAATCACTTTTATAATCCCCTGAAGGAGGGCAACATCCAGGGCTCTCCTAGTTTAATAACCAGCAACATAAATGTCAGAGTTTATTACTTTTTTATGGTATATTACAACTTCTTTGTTTCTTTTGTTAACTGTCGTGCAAGTTTCACCTTCTGAAAAGAAGCTGTTCCCTATTTTACATTTTTTATTTTGTGAAAATTACTCCTCTCCTATTAAAGTCCTTTATACTTTGTTATCTCAAGAAAATCATCATCATGCCCACATGTATCATTTTAATCAAAGCCTATTGTTGCTCAAACACCATAGTTTCCTAAGTAACTTTATTTGGGACATTTCCCAAAATCATTACTCGGTTTACCCTTGCTCCAAGGACAGCAAACTTTGGCACTTGTTTCATAGTCAATGCTCATCTCAATACCTTTAGTTGAAAACACTGGACTGAATGTTTTTGAGTACATGCTCTCTTGGGAGCTTTCAGTATCCTCTTATTTTGAATGGATTAGAAATACTGTGCCAATAACTTCGTTTGTGATGTTTCTGATTACAGTGCTAGCAGAGAAATGGATGAAAATTATAATAAGCTAAAAACAGGGAAAATCCCTTTGTGAAACACTCCAAAACATCTGTGTTAAAGAGTTGGGGAAAATTCTACTTTAGCCAATTTGTTTAGTCCATCCATAATTCTACCTGGGGACAGCTGGGTGTGTCCCTACCTGTGTGAACACTGGTGAAAGTGCAGGATGTAAGATTTTGCAGCTTGTTACAGCACTACAATGTGAGAGGGAACCCAGGTTGGTGAGTCAGGTGGCTCAATGGTACACCAGTTCCAGGTGGCACCTCAGGGGGAACCCGTCACAATCCCATCCACACCTGAAAGACAAAGAGGTTCTTTTTACTATATGCTTAAAATACAGTTCAAAACAACTCAAGGAGACCTTGTATGGACAATACTTCCATAAAAAAACATTTATGGGTGAGAACATGTAGAATTTTTGTTACTTGCAGTTTTTTCTACTTCTATCTTCAAGCTTTTCCAGTCCATGACAAATCTTATTGGGATCAGTCTCGGGGCACTGTTTCTACTTCCTTCAGTTTTATTTTCTGTACATGAGATCTTTATATCTTGCTTCAATCATTCTCTTTGCTAGTTTTTCAAATCATGCTAAACACTATCTCAATACAGTTTTATGTCACATGATGGCATGCTACCAAGTGACAGAACCCTCACTGAATTCACATCTATAAAAATCAACTTGTAGGAAAAACAACCTTTGAAAGGATAGTGATCAATATCACCTGCTAGATAAAAGATTAAAGCTTTAGTCTCCTAGCCCCCCCCCAAAGGGAGATGTAGAAGAAAACAGGTAAATTAAATGTAATGTGTTTTTGTCCATCCCCTGAACCACAACAAAACTGAACGTCTTCATAGGTGCCTGTCAGAACTGGTGATAGTATTGACACCACCACCTTCTCCACATCACCCAGGCATAACGGTAGGTGTCATCTTCAATTTCTCCCTCTCTCTCTCCCATCCACACTATCCAAATTTTGCTTACGACAAACTGTTCTTCCCCAAACACAGATGACATCCATCCAGTCTGTCCAAGCAGCTTCTAAAATTATCAATGAATGAGCAAGATATGACCATGTCACCCCATCTCCAAATACCTTTCACTGACCACCTTGTACACTGATTCAAATGCAAAGTTTTCCTCATTACCACAGAACTCTGTCCCAGTCAACGTCTTGACCTTCTATCTTATCACATCCTCTCATTGCCCACTCCATCCCAACAGCTCCAGCAGCCTCAGTGCAACATTAGCTTCTCGCACACCACTCTCCAGACCTTTTTCCATGCTGCTATGTATTCCCAGGACAGCCTCTATTCCCAGTTTGCAAAGTGACCATCCCTTATATTAAGAGAAAGGCAGTTCTCCGGTCATAAATGGCTGTCAGCAGCAAAGGGTGCATGACCTTTGGCATGAACGAGGAGGCAAAGAAAGCTGCCAGGTGAGAAGTTTGAATATAGCAGCAATAGTTGGAGGTTTCTAGGAGGAAATAATCAGAGAGCAGAAGGTAGGGTCAGAGTTTTCCAGAACCTTCATAGTGAAGCTACAAACGCTTAATTTGCAGTGTTTTTACAGATATTTTGAATATCCCTAGAGGTTCACATCCTGAATTTTGTTTTTTGTTGTTGTTTTGCTTGTTTTTTTAAGTTGTATGTTCTAACATTAGATACAATGAGACTTTCCCTTTTCCACTTGGAACATAAATAGAATACTGTAGGGAATATAGAAACTACGTGGAAGGATGCACAGTTAGTAAAAATAGTGGATATACATCTGTAAGCAGATTGCTTCTTGAGTAATCATAGAATCATAGAATCATAGAATCTCAGAGTTGGAAGGGACCTCAAGAGGTCATCTAGTCCAACCCCCTGCTCAAAGCAGGACCAATTCCCAGCTAAATCATCCCAGCCAGGGCTTTGTCAAGCCGGGCCTTAAAAACCTCCAAGGAAGGAGACTCCACCACCTCCCTAGGTAACGCATTCCAGTGTTTCACCACCCTCCTAGTGAAATAGTTTTTCCTGATATCCAACCTGGACCTCCCCCACTGCAACTTGAGACCATTGCTCCTTGTTCTGTCATCTGCCACCACTGAGAACAGCCGAGCTCCATCCTCTTTGGAACCCCCCTTCAGGTAGTTGAAGGCTGCTATCAAATCCCCCCTCATTCTTCTCTTCTGGAGACTAAACAATCCCAGTTCTCTCAGCCTCTCCTCATAAGTCATGTGCTCCAGACCCCTAATCATTTTTGTTGCCCTCCGCTGGACTCTTTCCAATTTTTCCACATCCTTCTTGTAGTGTGGGGCCCAAAACTGGACACAGTATTCCAGATGAGGCCTCACCAATGTCGAATAAAGGGGAACGATCACGTTCCTCGATCTGCTGGCAATGCCCCTACTTATACAGCCCAAAATGCCGTTAGCCTTCTTGGCAACAAGAGCACACTGTTGACTTATATCCAGCTTCTCGTCCACTGTGACCCCTAGGTCCTTTTCAGCAGAACTGCTACCTAGCCATTCGGTCCCTAGTCTGTAGCAGTGCATGGGATTCTTTCGTCCTAAGTGCAGGACTCTGCACTTGTTCTTGTTGAACCTCATCAGGTTTTTTTCTGCCCAATCCTCTAATTTGTCTAGGTCCCTCTGTTTCCGATCCCTACCCTCTAGTGTATCTACCACGCCTCCTAGTTTAGTGTCATCTGCAAACTTGCTGAGATGTTTGAGTAAGAGTCTAACCACCCTTTATTGGACCATACCAGCATGCCCTATATTCCTGTGAGGAGACAAGCTGCCAGCTACTTGGCACAGTTCCGTTGGATGTGCCTTTGTGGTCACAGAAGTGGAGGAGAGAGGTCCCCCCAGTATCTACAACCAGCACAGCATTGAATTAAAACTTTTTCTCTATGCTGCAGCTGATTAGAATCTAGAACGATATCCACCAATAGTGCTCTAACCTCATCCCATATATTTAATCTATCACATATTGTCTGTACACCAAGGTGAGATGTAAGGAAAATGTATGGACGGGATGCTTATGAGCCAGGTTGCTGGTGGTCAAAGAAAAAGGATTGTGACATCCTATAGACAGCTGACAAAGTGAGCCTCTAGCTGCAGAGTATTCTCAGAGAATGTGGTAGTAAGCACAGGATTGGGAGTTGTAAATTGTAAATTCTGTTCTTGACTGGCCCGCAGGCTTTGTGCTTGTACATAGCTGGCAATCATGCTATACCTATATCTTTGCAATTAATTCCAAGTTTTTCCTGTTCATTTATTTCTGACATTGGTGGCAACAAAATACAAAAGTATTAGTCAGTTTGAGAAGATTGGAAAACATTTAGAATGTCCCTCGTGTAACAAACACAGTGCAGCTCCAGAGCATAGGATGGGTTAACAGCCACAGCTCTTTTTTTTATAGCAGCTTTCCTACAAGCAGGAGGTGGGGATGAGGGTGGGAGGAAATAAAATTGCAAGGATAAGACAGTTTTCATTGAGATAAATGACTAAGGTGGCTGTGGAAAATAAAAGTTGTTATTTGGCTTCAAGACTTCAGGTTAGTTTTGAAACTTGAAATTAATCTTGAAATTAGGGATAGCGCTATGGGGCCTGATTTAGCCCCACCCCCAAAATGGTGGATTTATTTATTTTTCCTGGCAGTCCTAGAAATAAGGCAAGAACTACTTTCAAACATCTCCTTGTTGCATAGCATAGGCTTCCATCCAGTTAGACTTTTTTATAAATTAAGCAGACTCTAGGGGGGAAAAAAGCATAAGTTAGAAAGGAACACCAAATTCTCCCATCTCTACTGGAAACAATTTATTCTATAAGCATAGGCAATTATTAATATTTATATTGCAGTTGTGCCATGGGCCCTATTGGGCTAAAAGCTCATAGTGGGACTATCCATTTGCATGTATCCAGGATTATAAGTAAAATAATTCTATACATACCATTGATGTCAGCATTCAGGTTTGGACTCAATTTTGCCCAGCCAGGAATTTTGCCCAGCTAAGGAGTCAGTAAGAATTGCACAATAGGGCCCAAATTTCTTAAATGAAAATATCTCTTGCTTTTCCTGTTTTCAGAGTGCTTGCCAAAAGACAGCACCTGACTGTGCTCATAAAATTAAGAGTACCTTTGAAAAAAAATCTATTTGCTTATTTGCTCCACCCATTCTTTCAAAGGGTGTTAAAATCATTGCTTTGTTTTCCACATACCACTTCTGCCATCTCCTGTATATTAGCTTTAACTCAAAAGTGATAGGTAGAAAGCTGTAGAACAACATCTGTTAACTTTGTCAGATAAAAAGATGGAAATTGTCAATTTTTTTCTGTTGGAAAGTGCTGTTTTGACAAAAATATTTTTTTTATTAAGTTATATCAATTGATGAAATCTCATTCAGAAAAAAACTTTTAAATGTCAATCTCATTTTGATAGTTTTGGGACAAAACATTTCAATATTTTTTCAAACCAACTTTTCATTTTGAAATTTATTTTAAGAACAAAATGATTGTTAAAAATCAAAAAAAATTGATTGTGACACTGTTTACATATGCCCGGTTAAGTGGATTTACGGATTATATTATCTAGTTTTAACTAAACTAACCCTCACAAAATGGACAAGTGGCTTAAAAAGATTCCTGCAAGGAAACCGTGGATTTAAGATAATACTAATAATGTGAGCACAAGCGAACAACAAGAAAATGGCAGAGCTGACAGTTCTCCTACTTCTAGTACGAGCTCTTTGTCAGCCACATTACAAGGTAAAAACAATGACGATCTAATCCGATCTGACAAGGAGTCGGCCAAAAAAATTTGAAATTATCAAGAAGACTATTTGAAATGTGGATTTACATCCACTATCGTTAACACTGAACCTTGCCCTAAGTGTATATTGTGCCTTGAGATATTAGCTACTGATAGCATGAAGCCATCATGATTAGCAAGATATTTAAAAACTAAGCATCCAAAACATGAAGACAAACCTCTACAATTTTTTCAGTGATGTTTAAAGTCATGTGATACTCAATCCAGTACTTTACAAAATTTCATTAAACCTAATGATAAATGTTTAGAAGCCTCTTTTGAGGTTTCTTACTTAATAGCGAAAGACAAAAAGTCACATACCATTGGGGAAACACTTGTTCTTCCTAACGCAGTAAAAATGGATGAAATAATACATGGAAAACAATAGGGCAAACTAAAATGCATTCCTTTGTCAGCAAATACTGTTGGAAGATGCATAGAAAACATTGCTGAAGATTTGAAGAAACAAGTATTAGAACAAATTACGCAGTGTGGGAGGTTTGCTATTCAGTTGGATGAAAGTACAGATGTTTCTAACGTGTCTCAGCTTATGGTATTTGCTAGATTCTGTTTCAATAATGAAATACACGAAGAACTATTTTTTGTGAGCCACTAAAGGAAAGATGTATCAGAGAAGATATATTCTCAACGGTAAATGACTTCTTTAATAAAAACAATGTTTTATGGAAAAACTGTGTAAGTGTAATCACTGATGGAGCGGCTGCTTTGACTGGAATAAAAGGATTCTGGGGTAAGGTTACAGAGATAGCACCACACGTGAAATTCATTCACTGCATCATTCATAGGCAAGCTATTGCAGCAAAGAAGTTGGAACCAGAAGTGCACAAAGTGCAATAGGATGTTAATTTTATAAAAACAAGACCTTTAAATAGTAGAATCTTTACAATACTTTGTAATGAGATGGGGAGTGACCATGAAAATCTTTTGTACCACACAGAGGTTCGCTGATTATCTCGTGGCAAAGTACTTAAAAGCGTTGTCCAACTTAAAGTTGAGTTACGCATTTTTCTTTTACAAAAAGATAAGTGTTCCAAATTTGCTGACCTTTTCTGTGATGACAAGTGGCTGTCAGTAGTATGCTACCTAGCAGATATTTTCAAAAAAATAAACACACTTAATCTGTACCTTCAAGATAAAGGTGACGTTTTATCAATGAGTGAGAAAGTAACTGCTTTTCAAAAGAAACTTGTGCTATGGAGAGAGCATTTTGAAAATGGATGTTTGGAAATGTTTCCATCGTTATGTGATTTTGTTGCCGAAAACGATGCAAATGTGTCACCTATAAAAACTCTCATATCTGCACACTTAAAAAACTTGGAAACAGAATTTTCTAACCTGTTTAAAAATCTTCCAAATGAAGAGTTTCAGTGGATTTGAACCCATTTGTTAAAAATATAAAAATGCAACACCTTCCGATTAGTTTGCAAGAACAACTGATTGACATCAGGGAAGATGGAAATTTACTAGCCAAATTTCAACAAAAACCTTTGCATAATTGGTGGATGGGTTTGAAAAATGAGTATCATGATTTAGTAAGCGCAGCCAATGATGCACTTCATCCATTTGGATCTACGTATCTTTGTGAGGCATCTTTTTCAGCTATCACAGCCATTAAAACCAAGGTGCGAAATAAACTGAACTCAGAACCAGACCTGCGAATTGCTGTACCCAGAGTGTTAAACCAAGATTTTCAAAAATAATGAAGCATATTCAATCACATTGCTCTCACTAATAATCATATTTTTCGTGAGAGCAAAGAGGTTTTTTGTACCATTAAATAAAATAAAATAAATATTTTAAAAATATTGTTTATTTCATCTTTATCTCATCCTTTTTTAATTTCTATTTTTGTGTATGTTTTATAATGTACATAATATATTAGTACAGTAGTACATGTATATAATTTATACATAAATATACATACATATATTGGGGGTGCGTGCTCAAAAATTTTTTACTGATAGGGGTACGCAATAAAAAAAGTTTGGAGACCACTGCATTAGAGAGCAGCCACATCTTCTAGGTCAGGGGCCAGCAACCTTCGGCACGCAGCCCATCAGGGTAATCCGCTGGTGGGCTGCGAGACATTTTGTTTTCCCTACGTAAAAGGATAAATGGACACAAGTCAGATATCAGGAATGGCAATATACAAAAACCTGTAGGAGAACACTTCAACCTCCCTGGCCACACAATAGCAGATGTAAAGGTAGCCATCCTGCAGCAAAAAAAACTTCAGGACCAGACTTCAAAGAGAAACTGCTGAGCTTCAGTTCATCTGCAAATTTGACACCATCAGCTCAGGATTAAACAAAGACTGTGAGTGACTAGCCAACAACAAAAGCAGTTTCTCCTCCCTTGGTGTTCACACCTCAACTGCTAGAAGAGGGCCTCATCCTCCCTGATTGAACTAACCTTGTTATCTCTAGCCTTAATCACTCTTGCTTTCATATTTATACCTGCCCCTGGAAATTTCCACTACATGCATCCGAAGAAGTGGGTATTCACGCACGAAGAGCTCATGCTCCTATACATCTGTTAGTATATAAGGTGTCACAGGATTCTTTGCTGCTTCAAAAGCAAAGTCTTTAAAGAAAAAAGTATACATACTAAAACAATTACATGTGTGTCAAGGCTGCTTCCCCACTTTGAACTTTAGGGTACAAATGTGGGGGCCTGCATGAAAACTTCTAAGCTTAACTACCAGCTTAGATCTGGTCCGCTGCCACCATCCCAAAGCTAATTCCCTTCCCTGGGTAGCCTTGAGAGACCTTCACCATTTCCCTGGTGAATACAGATCCAAACCCCTTGGATCTTAAAACAAGGAGAAATTAACCATCCCCCCTCCTTCCTCCCACCAACTCCTGGTGGATCAAGATCCAACCCCCTTGGATCTAAAAACAAGGAAAAATCAATCAGGTTCTTAAAAAGAAGGCTTTTAATTAAAGAAAAAGGTAAACATCATCTCTGTAAAATTAGGATGGAAAATAACTTTACAGGGTAATCAAACTTAAAGAGCTCAGAGGACCCCCCTCTAGCCTTAGGTTCAAAGTACAGAAAACAGAGATAAGCAACAGAGGGTCCCGTGGCACCTTTGAGACTAACAGAAGTATTGGGAGCATAAGCTTTCGTGGGTAAGAACCTCACTTCTTCAGATGCAAGTGATAACAGAGATAAAACAGAGATAAACACTCTAGAAAAGGTACATTTACAAGTTGAGAAAACAAAGAAACTAGCACACCTTGCCTGGCTGTTTACTTATAAGTTTGAAATATGAGAGACTTGTTCAGAAAGATTTGGAGAACCTGGATTGATGTCTGGTCCCTCTCAGTCCCAAGAGCGAACAACTTCCCAAACAAAGAGCACAAACAAAAGCCTTCCCCCCCACCAAGATTTGAAAGTATCTTGTCCCCTTATTGGTCCTTTGGGTCAGATGCTAGCCAGGTTACCTGAGCTTCTTAACCCTTTACAGGTAAAAGGATTTTGGAGTCTCTGGCCAGGAGGGATTTTATAGTACTGTACACCGGAGAGCTGTTACACCCATCCCTTTATAGTTATGACAATGTGGATTAGAGGCAGTTTAAAAATCAGTTTAATACAATATGATCTGAAATAACTATGAATAGTATTTGCTCATAGTTGCTTTAGTTGGGGCAGGGCTGGGGGAATTTTAAGCACTTTCAAATCAGGAACCAAACTGAAAATAAAAGATCACCTGAAGATCAAATTCAGTGTGAGATGTTAGCATGATAATATTCACACATGCTGGAGCTCTGCAGAGTCAAAGATGTCTGTGAATTAGAGATATTTCAGCTGAATAGAAGTTTGTTTGTTGATGGAACCTGGCATAATCTGATTATCTAGTGTGTCTAAAATAAAATACTGGCAGTGTACAGGGCAATAGTCTATTGAAGTCAGTGGAACTTTAGGAGAGATTTAAGTGCTTTGCTGAATTGGGGCCTTACACAAATTGTAGAATTTACTGTATAATATAATGTATAATATAATGTATAGGAGCAATCAGTAGAAAGTGGAATGTGTCATGGAAGTCCACATCCTTTTTGGTTGGCTAGCTTTTAAATACAAAATGATTTAGTCAAACAAGAATTTGCATATTTTGAGCCTTGAGTTGTCTTTCTACGTGATCTGCTTTCTGTTTCTATGCAATAATGTTTTTTTTAATCACACATCTTTGTTTGAATTGTTTGTCCTCTTGCTTGCATTCCTTCTTATATGCTGTGCCTGTCCCAAAGTTGTCTTCCTGGGTATATTTTCACAGAAAGGGAAGACCCAACCCCCTGCAACAACCATGTGGGTTTGCAAGCTTTGGCAGATCCCCAAAAATACCTAGATGCTTAAGTGACTCTTTAGGTGCCATTGACATTCTCAAAGCCCCCACTCAGCTAATGTATAACCCTGTAGGTGCCTAAAGTCCTACAGACACCCAAATTTCTGCAAATAGACATGTAAAACACACCTAAGTACTGGCACCGCCCCACTGATAAGGAACTCTAGCTCATGCCTAAGCCCTAGCAAAATTCTCAGACTATACTAGGCATTCTTCATCAATCTCAACAGCAGGTCCCAGTGTGGTAGGTGCACACCTACGAGATTTAGTCCTACACAAAAGACAGTGGTAGACAAGCAGATCAGTAATTTTGAGGGTGTGTGTGTGTAACACCAACAGACCCCCAGTCATCATCAGGCTGGATTGAACCTGGAACCGCTGGAGTTTAGTGCATGAGTCTCTACTGCATGAGCTAACAGCCACATGGCTGTTAGCTAAGGCTGTAGAGCAGACTCAATCTCTTTCTAAGTGATCTTGGTGCCACTAGATGGGACAAAACACCACACCCAGAAGATGGGTGGGTTACATATGTATACTCCCCCCAAATATCCAATAGCTCAATGGGTAGAGTGATCACCTGGGATACGGAAGACCCAGATTAAAAATCCCTGCTTTGGATTGGTTTTGCTTAAAACCCCAGTCTCCCACCTCTGAAGTGATTGTCCTAACTATGAGGCATTCTAGGGTGAGCCTCAATCTCTCCAGTTAGAGCTGTTTCACTTTGTATAAATGATACACATGCAGCCAGAAAGAGATTGACTCTATATCCCCACAGTTAGGGCACGTAGCTGGGACACCCAGCTTTGAGTCCCTGTTTCAAATTCATGCTCTGCCTAATTTGGATCTGGGTCCACCACTTTCCAGTTGAGCGGCCTAATCACTGGGCTGTTGGTTAGAATGTGATGGGTGGGTTTTGTGTGGGTGCATGCACACATGCTTGCAATAAAGGTGCCCAAGCATTGTTAGCCATCACTCTAGGGGAGAGTGCACAACTGAGAAGAGATAGGCACCTAGATCCAGCCAAATCAGGTGCCCTAAGGACCAGACCAATGGGAGTTAGGTATCTAAATACCTTTGCAAATCCAGGCCTTAAGGCCTGCCCCCTTCCTCTGCATTTCATCCCTGTTTAGTTTAATCGGTTCCTTGCTCAGTTTGTTGGTTTTGAGGATCCCTTTCTTAGATGCCCAACTCTCCTGATGGGTTGTATCGGGTGCCTGGGCAACTAAATCAAGGGTGAGAATTGCAGTAGGATGCCAATGAGTCAGGAGTTGTAATACTTACTTCCCTTTATGATCATATTTTGTACTATAACAGCTATATTATGTATGAGGAATATAGTAAAACAGCTAACCTTTCACACATTCCATTAAAAAAAAATAGTTCAAGTTGTGGAGATGAATCTGATGATCAAAACACAAATCCAGATTATCCTACTATACTGAACATACTGCAGGTTGAAATAAAGCTGCAGTGTCCAAATTCAATAAACTGAACTAGGCTTTAAATTTAAATTTTGCATTGCATTGCAGTTCTGTTTAGTTTATCACATCTCTATTTACATTATATAATCAGGGAAGTTATGCTTTTTTGTTGAGCAAGTATTAAAAACCAAATTTGTCACACTGCAATGGGTTGTATAATGGACCATTTTAGATACATGATTACTATGAGTCATTTACTACACTGACAGAAAAATAGCAGTTATTTTATTTCCAACAGAATAAACAAAATTGTCTTATGTAGAATTTAGGAATGTACCATTCCTTAAAAGGCCCTGTACAAGTTTTTGCAGTTTTTTGTTTTTAAAAATCTGAAACATACCACCACACAGGTATATCTAGAGAAATGAGACTGTAGCCTTATGAGACCAAACACATCTAACATTTACAAAAATTAATTCACATTCTAAGCAGACTGGGGTGGGTTTTTTTTAAATTAAAGTTTTATCCAAAAGAGTTTAATGGGACTTTGAAAGTACTCAGCTTCAAGAATTTTCCTTGCAGAAGTCAATCAGATAGACCCCATAATGGGGCCAGCCCCTTTACAACTCTATGACAAGTCTCACTGGACAATTGGTTTCTTGCTTTCTTTTTAGGGGGAATTTTAGTCTATTGTATAAAAGTCGGTTTTAATAGTTTAGCTTATTTGTAGATTTCGCTATTCCCCAAAAATTTGCTTTCCTAAACCAGCTCCTACCAGTGCATTTTCACATTTCCCTTTTGGAATTACACCCCAAATTACCTGAGCAAAGTGGAAGTTCTCCCTCTACTTTCCTAATGCCCACCTACCAGTGTCTGCCAGTTTTAGTTTTAACAGTTTCCTACACTTTCTGCATCAAAATCATGTAAAATCCCTAATGTTTAGGGTAAAACTATTGGATAAGATTCTGTTCCATGTCATCTCATAACCAGAATGAAATGTCCTCTTGGATTACGATGCCCTCTGGTCTGACCCGGCCATTTTCCGTTTTTCCAAGGTGAGGTATTTCAGCCTTTATGAAGCTAATTAGAATTAGTGAAAGCATGAAATAAGCTTTCTGAAAGTTATCCCCAGCCATTAAAGTGATAGCCAGTGTATGGATATAGAATCACATTGACAAAAAGCCGTAGGAGAGCAGTTATGAAAAAGGCATGACATTCCATTTATCTACAGTCGGTCAAATGAAGGACTTATTGACCTTTTTTAGAATTACTGGTGCTTTGGAACTGGCACAGTTATTGGAGCAGAAAGTTATTTCTGGTGTCACATTTCAGTAGTGAAGTTATATGGGAACTAGAAAGTACAGGTAGCTATGGAATAGTGAGCTTCCCCTCTCCCCCCAACATTTGTACAAAAAGTTTTAACAAGCAGCAGAACACATAATATGAACGAGATTGTAGAAGTCAATGAAGTAAAATTTCTCTTGAATTTGACTAGTGGAATCTACCTTTGGAGATTGTATGTATATACTAAACAGTGAGCACAGGATCACTTAGCTTTGATTCAGCAAAGCAGCTGAGCACTTGCTTATGTCCACTGATTTCCTTGAGCCTTAAGCATTCACTCAAATGTTTTGTTGGCTCATTCTTAACATCAATGCAAGCCTTTGCTCTCTCTGAGAATGACAAATTTAAGAGCCATGGAGTGGATGTACTGAAACAAATTTAAGCCAAATTTTATCAAATATTACAAAGAATCTACACTACAGTACCATACTTGTGTCTCAAGAAGATGAATATAATTGACAATATTTTAAGCTCATACAAGAAAGATATAGTTTATAGACAAAGTTCATTCCTGATGTAACGTGGAGTTACACCTAATAAATATACGACATGCATCCAACGAAGTGGGCATTCACCCACGAAAGCTTATGCTCCAATACATCTGTTAGTCTTAAAGGTGCCACAGGACTTTGTTGCTTTTTACCTAATAAATTTGGATCCATGTGCCTCTATTCAGCACCAACAACTTGAAGAATCATCTATATCTGATCCTGCTTTAAAGACAGCATGAGTCCCCGATATGAATTACTGTACGGTGAAGTCAGGCTACAGGCTTGCCAAAGTTAGTTTGTTTATTTGGAGTGAGGGGGAACTGGGCTGGAGCTGTTTTTTATCTATGGATGGTCAGAAGAGAAGCAGTTTTTGGCAGTAGCAGAGGCAGCAAGGGTCCATGCATGTTAATATTTCCTATTTTATTTATTCAGATTACTTCTAGTAATATGCATTAACAGCAGTTCAACTGTACTAAATATAGCTTCTTTCAGAGAGAGAGAGACCATTGCCTTCCAGACAGTAATGTGTGTTGAATATCAATTTGCTGGAGCATATTAACTCAGAATACCAAGACACCATCAACACTGCCTCACTGTTCATCTTAATGTAAAGATGATGGATGAGTCTCAGTCAGGCACCTGGATGCATACTGTCAATGATGTGGTGCTTCACAAGAACTCATATCCTTAGAGAGATTAATATTGTTCCAATAAGAATGAAGTATGCCCTGCCGGGTCCGCATTTCCATTTACACTGCTTCTCCCATTGTCCCAATGCAGCTCTCCCATCTTTTACCCCATGTCCTGTGGTAGGTCTTCCTAATGAAGTCACCACCTCCGCTTCCCCAAACCCCTTGATCAGAGGATGACAGCTCCACTTTGATTTTTGTTCCACAATATAACCCCCCGCCCTTCAAATGTTTTCCAGAAACGTGTGCACACATTCACACTCCACTGGCAGTATCACCCCCACATCCCTGAATAACCTGGTGGTTAGAGCACTGGCGTGGGATATGAAAGACCCAGGTCCAAGTTCCTGAATCAGGCAGAGGAGGGACTTGCATGACATCCATGCTGATACCCTACCCAGCCAGCTGGCAAGCCCGTGCCTATCTCAACTTCCTGAGCAAAGTTTAGTGGAAAAAGATCTCCACAAAATGTTTTGGATTCAACACAAACAGTATGTTTTGCCAAAATTTCATTTTGATGAAAAATATTCTAGCCAGCTCTATTAGTGAAGCCCTTTCACTTTCCGCATGAGAACTTGGGAACAGGGGAGATCACTAGCAAAGACAAGAAGCTGATAAAAAGGAGAGACCAGAGGCAGGTGCTCTTCTGGCATCTGTCCCTAGAAGACTCCCACAAGTAGAAGTGAAGGTGAATTTTTGAAAGAGGATCCTGGAGGGAGGATTGGCTTGGAATGAAGGTGCATGCTTAAAGGTGAGGCCTTCATAGTCAGATAGTTTGATTACAAGTTCAGCTGTTTAATCAAACTCCAAGCCACGACGGGTACTACCCTCACTAGTATTTGCATGTATTTTTGTTACATTAGGTCAAGTAACCACTTATAAGTTGGCATTTACACATTTTTCCTTTTATTCTGTTCTATCCCAGCAGCAGGGAAATTATTGTTTAAAGAATTATAGCTTGCAAGAACAGGTGTTAAATATTTCATAATTCTACTATCATATATGCAAAACCAAAGCTAAACCAGAGATTTATTGTTACCTTTGGATACACAGCAAACATTTTACAAAACCAAAATTTCTCCCTGGGTCTTAGAGTTAGTTCCATACCATGCTCATCTTACTGATGTCTGCCACCCTCACCTAATACGACTGCAGGACATGTGCATTTCTCCCTCCTAGTCCCCAACTTTTTTCACATGGTTCCAGCTATAGACTCTGCCCTGCAGTCTTCACCCAGGATTCCCACCAACATTTCATTGACTTAATTGGGAGTTTTGACTCGCTCAAAACTCCCAATATTACAATCCAAGGTTGTATTCCTATATCTCTTTTTAGAGCAGAGACATTGTCTGTAGGTTTATAATCTCATCAATTTTGAGAACTAACTTTAGAACTAAGCATGTGTTTCCAAGAGAATTAAGAAAAAATATCTATATTCAAGCATTTTCAGTTTCTTGTAGCAGGACTTCAAACCTGTTGTGACACATCACTGTAAGTGCTAAAAAAATCCTAAACAGATTCTAAAAGACCTCATCCTCTTGCAGCAAGAGGTGCAGTTTATTTGTAAGGGTGTAGCCTAAGGTCCAGTGTGCTTTAACAGCAGCTGTGGGAACTACAACAACAAACTGTGACATGTTGGGAGAATTTCTGGGTTCCTGCCAGGATGTACCTTCTGTCCCCCAGCAGGAGGTCTCAGCACTGACTGAGCTGGGAGCACGTAGCAGGCAAGCAGAGAGGAGGCTGCTGGACTGTAATCCTGCTCTCTGTTCTTTACAGAATAAAGCCTTTTTCCTGACCGTTTGTCTGAGTGGGTCTGGTCTGAGGTGAACACATACTGACACAACACAGAGCACACAAAGGAGCCTCAGGTCCAATTTCCGAAAGTTGTGTAAAAGTTGCAAGGGAGGCTTCCCTTATCTTGAACAACCTCATATTGGGCCAGTGAACGGGAGGGGGGGGGGAGGTACAAGATTAAAACTGATTCTGAGAACCACAACATTTATGCAAGAACAGTTTTAATATAAAGCATATATTTTCAAGTAAAGGTAGGCATTTATAAAAAACACATGTACTTTTATATAGGAAGGCTACTTGAAATGGCCATTGAACAATATTGATGTCAGAGCCCTGAAGCTTCTGTAGCCACAACTCACATGATTTCGTTGTTTTGAAATCACACATTGACCCAGTGGTGCAAAGTTGGCCCGTTGGGCCAATTGACAAACTGTTGAGTCAGGAGAAAATCCCTAAGTCAATGTTTGTCTCAAGTAATTTAAATGGCATCAAATCCATAACAAGAGTCGGTGCACACTATTTAAACAACTCTTTTAACCAGCAGACTATCCAATTTCAGCTTACGTTTCTATTAATGTAAGTACTGTTCACGTTAAGGTATACACAACTGAGGCCCAAACTAAAACAAGATGGAGAAAAGGACCTAGGGGTTACAGTGGACGAGAAGCTGGATGTGAGTCAACAGTGTGCCCTTGTAGCCAAGAAGGCTAACGGCATTTTGGGCTGTATAAGTAGGAACATTGCCAGTAGATCGAGAGATGTGATCATTCCCCTCTATTCGGCATTGGTGAGGCGTCATCTGGAGTATTATGTCCAGTTTGGGGCTCCACACTACAAGAAGGATGTGGAAAAATTGGAAAGAGTCCAGCAGAGGGCAACAAAAAGGATTAGGGACCTGGAGCACATGACTTATGAGGGAGAGGCTGAGGGAACTGGGATTATTTAGTCTGCAGAAGAGAAGAATGAGAGGGGATTTGATAGCTGCTTTCAACTACCTGAAAGGGGGTTCCAAAGAGGATGGATCTAGACTGTTCTCAGTGGTGGCAGATGACAGAACAAGGAGTAATGGTCTCAAGTTGCAGTGGGGGAGGTTTAGGTTGGATATTAGGAAAAAAACTTTCACTAGGAGGGTGGTGAAGCACTGGAATGGGTTACTTAGGGAGGTGGTGGAATCTCCTTCCTTAGGAGTTTTTAAGGTCAGGCTTGACAAAGCCCTGGATGGGACGATTTAGTTGGGGATTGGTCCTGCTTTGAGGAGGGGATTGGACTAGATGTCCTCCTGCGGTCCCTTCCAACCCTGATATTCTATGAAGTGAGTTTTATGCATTAACAGCAAGAGAGACCAAGAATAAGAAATGCTGAAATAAAAATAGTCAAAAACAGAACAAGCAGAATCCAGAGAAATGCCTTCAGATAGTCACAGCAGTGTAACATTACACTAACATTAAATATTGTCAAACAGTTATGGACAGTTAAGTTTTGTCAGACAACCATATCTGATATCTTAGCTGCCAATGAACAGATGATCAGGGGAAAAAATCCCAGCCTAAAATTATTTTTAATCCAAATTTCAACTGTTTCCATACTGAACTCAGTCTTTAGGTGGTTGATTTTTATTTACATTATCTTAACTTCCCCTCCTCAAATACTGTAGACCAGATAGCATACAGTAGAACATGACAGGAAACACGGGAGACTGTATTAGGGATGATGTCAAGAGGTGCCACAATATAGTCACAAAATATTACTGTATTTTTCAAGATGAAAACATATACAAACTAAGCTGATTGCTTTCACTTTAACACAGTAACATGACTTTTAGGCATAGAAATTGCTCAATTAGAAACTGTAATAAAGACAAATATTGGGTTGATTGGACATTTAGCCACAAGACTGTGTAAGGCTGGGACAGAAGTACCCAACCAGTGCAAGAACCAGGAGACATTTTGCATCATGCAAGATGCAGAATGAATGCAAGATGAGTGTTCAAGTATCCAGCAAGAATATGTCTGGCATGCCTCCCCTTAAGAGTGTATTCTCCCCTCTATTCAGCCAGCTCCACCCTTGCCCCATGTGGGCCTCAGATAGCGCTACCAGGGACCACCCCCTGCCCTCAGTTGAAGGGACTGCAATTGTACCTTACCTGTGACCAGGGGGTCAAGGCTCCTTATGCATCTGGGCAAACACTAGTCAACCCTTGCACTTTTGCTCACAAACACCAGGAAATTAATGTTCCAATTGTTTCCTATTGCAATAGCTTTACAGCATCAATGTTGCACAATGAACATAGTGTAGCAAAGGGACATACAGAGAAATCTATAGCCAACAGCATTAAGGACAATAAGGAGCATTTAACTATATTCGGAAAAAAGAATCCTGAAAAGGGTATTGATCCATTACTAGATGAAATGGTAGAATTATCAATAATGCAGAAAAGGCAGAAGTGTTCAATAAATATCTGTTCTATATTTGAGGAAAAAATAGATAATACAGTCCCATCCCACTAGTATCTCTGGAGGATGGTAAATATAAGCTACTTAAGGTAGACTTTTTACATAAGCAGGTCCAGATAACTTGCAAAGAGTTTTTTTAAAAAAGTTGGTGGAGGAGCAGCTGAACTGTTAATGTTGATTTTCAATAAGTCTTGGAGCCCTGGGGAAGTTCCAGAAGACTGGAAAAAGCTGATGTGCCAGCTTTTAAAATGAGCATTCTGGATGACCAGGTAATTATAGGCCCGTCAGCCTGACATCAATCCCAGGCAAGGTAATGAAGCAGCTGATACAGAATTCAATTAATAAAGAATTAGGGCATTATTTGATTTGCATTAACTACATGAGTTTATAGAAAAATAGAACCTATCAAACTTGATTTTTTTAATGAGAGTACAAGTTTGGTTGACAAAGGTAATAGTGTTGATGTGAGATACTTAAACTTTTTAAGGTGTTTAACTTGGTACCAAATGACATTTTGATTTAAAAAACCCTAGAATAGAAAATTAACATGAGACAAGGTGGGTGAAAAAACTTTTATTGGACCAACTTTTGTTGGTGGAAGAGGGGGTTGTGTGCTGCATTTTTCCAAAAATTCTTCTTCATGGGTACAGTAGCGGGGTGATCACCTCGCTCCGGCACTGGAAGGATAAAAGCAGCCCTGGAGAAGGCGGCAGCAGGGTAAGAGGGATTAAGAATGGCTGGGGAAGCTGAGTGGGTAGCGGACCACAGCTGTGGCAGGTTTAATGGGGGCCCAGCTGGCCCTTATAAGAGGGCTGCAGGCCAGAAGCCAAAAAAGAGTGTCTCTCTGGCTGTTGTGGGAGATGGGCCTGGCTGCTGGGAGCTGAGGAGGGTACCTAGACTGGAGCAGGGCTGGGGAAAGGCGAGAGGAGCTGGGGAGCTCCGGCCTGGAAACCCCCTAGGCTGCAGACCTTGGTAAAGGCCAGGAAAAGTACTGGGGTTGCAGAGGTGCAGCCCAGGGCAGACAAAGGGAGCAGGTCCAAACCCTCCTTGCCAATGATGAGTGGCAATTACACTGCAGTCTGCCCCAGTGAGCAGGGGCAGATGGTGACTGGCAGTAGCCAAAGACTGAGGCGAGGTGGAGATAGGGGGTTGGGGGTTCCCAAGGGAGGGGAGACCCAGCAAGACTGCAGGGGGCAGAACCCCAAAAGAAGGGGCACTGGGGTCTGGGAGAGACACAGGGGCCAGTGGCAAGGCAAAACACTGGCTTGCAGAGAGCGCTCCGGAGGCTGGCGAGCTAATTCCCTGGATGATCAGCAGGCTGCGCCGTGCCAGTGAGTTGTTGCCCCGCCACAGGAACCCATGAAGAGATTGACATACTGGGGAGCCATCTTAGTATGCATAGCTGTTCCCATGGTTTGGACAAAACGTTGTTGAATGTAAAGTTGTTATGGGTGAGGATGAAATGAAGGTCTTTAGCAATTGTGCTTGGGATGGATATCTGGGTGTTGTCCATTGTCTGGTAGTCAGTGATTCTGTCATTGTGAGGGATGTTGGCGACATCCATGGTGGCCAGGATGATGTTCTGGAGGGAGGTTGTTAAATGTTGCAAAGTTTCTGGAGGAAGTTAGTTATGCCCTGGAGGAAACTGGCCTTTTGATTGGTGAGTGGTTTGAGGATGGTTTCTGAGATTCCAGATATCCCTTCAGTAAGAGTGCCAGAGCCAGATATGATGAGTCTGCCAAATCTCTCTTACACTGTTGCAGGACTAGTGAAGTCAGTTCAGTCCAGAATTTAGTGACTATTTAGAGGGAGATTTAGCTAATGTTTTTGCTGAACTGTTCAGCTGAAGGTCTTCAAGTTTGACAGAATACTGAAGAATTCTCCATTACAATGCATTGGCTTGGTCTTCAGAAAGAAAGAAAGAGAGAGAAAGAAAACCCTGTAGGATTTTGAGCCTCTTTTAGCCTGTCCTCAGGGTACTTATTGTAATGTATTTTGCAACAAGATAAAAATTCATCTGTTCAAACAAACATTAAGACTTAGAAAGATCAATGAATCCAGTTAGATTCAAGGCACATTGGTAGATCTGTCAAAAATGGATTCTGATCATAGCACAAATAGAAGTTTAATGTCAGTGAAAGTAATTTGCGGCAGAGAGCAAAAGAAGTGACTAAAATACTTTCCCCAAAGCAATGAGTGCATGTTACTTTGTAAAGTGGCACGTGAAGGAGCCTAAGACTAGGGAGACCTGGGTTCAGTTCCTTCCTTAGCAATAGGTTTCTTGTGTGACCTTGGACAAGTCACTTGAACTCAATAGAAGTTAGGTCCTTTGAGGACCTAGATCTTAGTCTTCCCATGCCTCAGTTTCCCCCTTTGTAAAATGATATTTGTACTTCCCTACCTCAGATGGCTATTGTGAGGCTAAGTATGCAAATGATTGTGAGATGCTCAAATAATGTGGCTGAAATCATAGTAGGAAACAAAGTTACCGGTACTGTTATATAGGGGAATCATTATGTAGTAAGCCTCATCAACAGAAGCATATTGCTATAGCACTTGGAGCCATGCAGGCAAGCCAGCAACTCCCATCTGTACTTAAACTTGTTGCTGAGAACTGTAAAGGATTTGCCATTACTTGAAAAGTCTCCAGTATCCTCTCTTATGTTATAATAGTAAGTTGGCAACAGTTTCTACATGGTGTCAGAACCAAACGAAGTACAAAAAGTTGGGAAAATATGTCAAGTTTGCCTGGGTGCCAATACATGAGGTGGCATACAAAGATGTAAAAGAATTGCTTACAGGGGCATCTGTGCTGAAGTACTTCAATGTCAAAGAACCGTACTGTGTCTGTGGATACAAGCTTCCCTGGAATACGGGGCGTATTGCTGCAAACCAGGGCTCCTATTTATGTTCCTAAAGCTACACAACAGAGCTACGTCCAAGTAAAAAAGAAATGCTGGCAATAATATTTGTCTGGACTCAATTTCATCAGTTTTTCTGGAGGGGGGAAAGTAGTTGTGGAAATGGACCACAATCCTTAAGGCATTTTTTAAAAAAAATCTATGTACAGTGCTCTACCCTGGACTCAAAGATGGTTGCTAAAACTCCATAAATATCAGCTGGATGTTGGATACAAACTATGGAAAGACTTAGCAATTGTTGATGCTTTATTCGGAACATACATGTTGCATGGTAAAGGAGCAAGTTCAGAGAAAGTGAATGCTGCAAGACAGCTCATGTCCTCTTATTTGCCTATTTCAAAACAGAAATTGAAGGCATTTCAAGCAGCTACTGCAAATGATGTTGTCCTACAAACCTTAAGACAAGAGACCTGAAGTACCAAAGGATATTTGTGCGTATTGGTCATATAGAGAGAGGAACTAAGTGTGCAAGGTAGACTTCACTTTAAAAGTGACATAATTAAAACACTGGCAAGGATTGGTTTCAGAGTTGTAACCATGTTAGTCTGTATCAGCAAAAACAATTAGGAGTACTTGTGGCACCTTCGAGACTGAAAATTTATTTGGGCACAAACTTTCATGGGCTAAAACCCAGTTCATCAGTTGCATGTAGTGGAAAATACAGTAGACAGGTTATATAAAAACATTCCAGTTCTGCAGTTTCTTGTTGGAGTCTGGTTTTGAAGTTTTTTTGTTGAAGAATTGCCACTGTTAATTCTGTTACAGGTTCTCTATCAAGCATTCTTAAAATTAAAATACCCACCTGGTGAAGTGAAGAAACAGATTGACAGAGCCAGAGGAGTACCCAGAAGTCACTTACTACAGGACAGGCGCAACAAAGAAAGTAACAGAACGTCACTAGCCGTCACCTTCAGCTCCCAACTAAAACCTCTCCTGTGCATCATCAAGTATCTATAACCTATCCTGAAGGACAATCCCTCACTCTTGTAGACCTTGGGAGACAGGTCAGTCCTCACTTACAGACAGTCCCCCAACCTGAAGCAAATACTCACCAGCAGCTACACACCACACAACAAAAACACTAAGCCAGGCACTTATCCCTGCAACAAACCCCACTGCCAACTCTGTCCTCATATCTATTCAAGGGACACCATCATAGGACCTAACCACATCAGGGGCTACACCATCAGGGGCTCATTCACCTGCACATCTACCAATGTGATATATGCCATATGTGATATATGCAATGCCCCTCTGCCATGTACATTGGCCAAACCGGACAGTCTCTATGCAAAGGAATAAATGGACACAAATCAGATGTCAAGAATTTATAACCGTCAAAAACCAGTCAGAGAACACTTCAATCTCCCTGGACACTCAACAACAGGACTTAAAAGTGGCAATTCTTCAACCAAAAACTTCAAAAACAGACTCCAACGAGAAACTGCAGAACTGGAATTAATTTGCAAACTGGACACCATCAAATTAGGCCTGAATAAAGACTGGGAGTGGATAGGTCACTACAGAAACTAATTTCCCCATACTAATGTTCCCCTACTGTCAACTGTTTGTAATGGGCCACCCTGATTACATTGCCCTCATTACCACTACAAAAGTGATTTTTTCCTCCCTTGGTATTCTACTGTTGAGAATAGCCTACTTCCACTTGAATTGAATTGTTTTGTTAGCACTGACCTCCCCACACTTGGTAAGGCA
This sequence comes from Chrysemys picta bellii, assembly GCF_011386835.1. Lineage (NCBI taxonomy): Eukaryota > Metazoa > Chordata > Testudines > Emydidae > Chrysemys > Chrysemys picta. The sequence goes on along the minus strand of NC_088793.1, from coordinate 48,295,317 downwards.
ACTCCTATCTTTTCATGTACTCTGTGTGTGTGTGTGTGTGTGTGTGTACACCCCAGTCTACTATATTTTCCACTCCATGCATCTGAGGAAGTGGGTTTTAGCCCACGAAAGCTTATGCTCAAATAAATTTGTTAGTCTCTAAGGTGCCACAAGTACTCCTCATTGTTTTGGCAAGGATTTGTGACCGAAGCATGAAGGGGCATACGAATGTTTAGCATATCTGGCACGTAAATACCTTGCAATGCCGGCAACAAGAGTGCCATGCGAATGCCTGTTCTCACTTTCAGGTGACATTGTAAACAAGAAGCGGGCAGCATTATCCCCCGTAAATGTAAACAAACTTGTTCAGCCAATCATTCAAATAAGAAGTAGGACTGAGTGGACTTGCAGACTCTAAAAGTTTTACATTTTATTTTTGAATGCAGTTATTTATTGTACATAATTCTACATTTCTAAGTTGCACTTTCATGACAAAGATTGACTATAGTGCTTGTGTTAGTATTTTTCAGTTCACCTAATTATTTTACAGTGCAAATATTTGTAATCAGAAATATAAAGTGAGCACTGTACACTTTATATTCTGTGTTGTAATTGAAATCAAATACATTTGAAAACGTAGAAAACCTCCTACATATTTAAATGGTATTCTATTGTTTAACAGCACAATGAATCATGCAATTGTGATTTTTTTTATCACACAATTCATTGCAATTAATTTTTTTAATACTCAACAGCCCTATTCTCTATTTTTATTCTTTAAAAGTTCATTTAAGGATTACAGTGCTGCTATTTTAGTTTGACTGGTCTGTGCATTGCATAAAGAATTAAATTTAAGCATAAGAGAAATAAAATTGAGTAGAAATAAAATTCTAAATGCCTAACCTGTCCTGCCTGGAGTAATCATCATTATTACTTTTATTACCATATTGTGCTTTGTCACTCTTTGTTTAAATTGGTACAATTAATAGTATCCTTTTAGAATGTAAATTTAGCTTGTACTCACCTTAGCAGTGCCAGTTTTTAATTTTTTTTTTTTACCTAAAACACAACTTTAGACACTGTGCAAATGAAGGTCACTCATTTTAAAATTGTACTTTTAATTCTCTCTAAAACTAAACTTAAAATTCATACAAAAATAATAAATGCAGTTCCAAGTATGATACTAACAGCCAGGAAAGAGTTAAATGTTAGTGAGTCACGAACAAGATCGTGATTGGTAAACATAAATGCCAAAATAATTAGAAATATTAATTCCCGTTCTTAATCATATATATTAAAAAAAAATTCTCTTAAGGTTTACTAAATATGTATTTTAGTAAAATTTGTTTTTCACTTCACTAAAAAGAGTAGATAATTGCAGTAACAGAATGTGTTGGTTAAAGAGAAGATTTTATTTATTTTTCTTTATTGTTACAAAAGAGTGTACAAAGTACACCTCTACCCCGATATAACACGAATTTGGATATAATGCGGTAAAGCATTGCTCTGGAGGGGGTGGGGGTGGGCTGCGCACTCCGGCAGATCAAAGCAAGTTCGATATAACACGGTTTCACCTATAACGCGGTAAGATTTTTTGGTTCCCGAGGACAGCGTTATATTGGGGTAGAGGTGTATCAAATTTGTGTTTCTGATATCTGTGTTAAACTGTGAACTGATACCTCAAATCTTGGGATTGGGAATATCTTCCTATATTATCTCCTGATTGCAGAGGTGAAAGAAAGAAATTACTTTCTGGTCCAGGGGCCCAGCACTGGGCCCCCGGAAGGGGCAGGGCTGAGGGTCAGCTTTCCCTAGCCAGCCCTTCCACGCTGCCTGGCCCGTGCTGGCCAGGGCTCCGCTGTTTATTTAAAGGGCCCAAAATCACCGGGCCGCAGGGCAGCTGCCCCTTTTGCGTGCCACCCCATCGGCAGCCGAGGGGCGGGGGGCGAGAAGAGCGGGGGCAAAAGGGGCAGTGACATTAAAGCGCTGCTGCGGCAGCACTTTAACTTCGACTGCATATGGGCCAGTACCGACGGCCACTTCTTATCAGCCCACTTTCACCCCTGCCTGATTGTTCTGAATATACATTTAAAATATGGCTTTAATTGGTGTTTGTATATAATTTTTCTTTATATAGGAATTTGATACACTGCTCCTGTCAGTTAATTCCTAAGTGTTTATTGTTTTGTTTTAAAGATAATAAAACACCCTAGAGTTTTCAGATGCCTAAATAGCTCCTGGAATTACAGTTAGAGTCCCCACCGCCTGACCAAAATCTGAAATGGCTGAGCTAGGAGTGGCCAGAGGGCTGCGGGATGGCCATGGACTCCGACAAGATGCAGTCCCCATGTGACCGCACAAAGCCTGCTTTGAGCCGTGGCTCAAGTGCCAGGCACCACGAGCCGCAGCAGCGCAGTAGTAAGGGTGGTAATACACTGGCAGTGGTGTGGCCTTCATAGCTGGGCGCCTGGCCAGCGGTCACTGCTGTCAGGCCACGCAACCAGTGTTTAATTTGTGCCGGGGCTGAGCTCTGACACCTCTTTCAATAGAAATTAAGCACTTGTGGGAGGCAGCATGACCTGGAGGTGATGAAGGGGGTGGGGAGCAAGAAAAATAAAAGTTTGCCCAAGGCACCATTTTCCCTAAGGCCAATCCTGCCAGCGCTAGTGCTTGGGGTATACTACAGACCACCAGGACCAGACTTGGATATGGATAGAGACCTCTTCCATGTTTTTAATAAAATAAATACTACTGGGAATTGAGAGATTATGGGAGAGTAACTTCCCAGATACAGATTGGAGGACAAGCACTACTAATTATAGTAGGGCCCAGATTTTCCTGAATGTGATGGTTGACAGATTTCTTCACCAAATAATCTCTGAATGAACAAGAGGGGATGCCATTTTAGATTTGGTATTGAGGAATAGTGAGGACCTCATAGAAGAACTGGTTGTAGGGGACAATCTTGGTTCAAGTGATCATGAGCTAATGCAGTTTAAATTAAATGTCAGGATAAACAAAAATAGATAGCCCTTTTTAAATCAAGGACCCTAGTTGCCTAAATAAAAAATTAAGGGAATTAGTTAGGGAAGTGGACTGGAGCAGAGAACTTAAGGATCTGAATGTGGAGAAGGCTTGGAATTACTTTAAGCCAAAGTTGCAGAAACTACCTGAAACCTGCATCCCAAGGAGAGGGGTGGGGGACACAAGAGAAATCATAGGGAAGGGTTGCAGACAAAGCTGGATGAGCAAGCACCTCAAATAGGTAATTAAGAGAGACTACAAGGAATGGAAGACAGGATGGATCAGCCAGGAATGCTACCTCTTGGAGGTCAGAAAGCGTAGGGATAAAAGCCAAGCAGAGTTGGACCTTGAAAAGGGAATGAAAACCAATAGTAAAAAGGTTCTATAGCTATATAAATAAAAAGAAAACAAGGAAAGAAGAAGTGCTAAACTCTGAGGATGGGGTGGAGATTAGGTGTTGGGCCATGCCTAGATTATCTTTAAACAAATACTTTACCTCAGTTTTTAATAAGGCTAATGAAGAGCTTAAGAGTGGTGGCAGGGTGGCTAAGGGGAGCAAAGATATGGAGGTAGAAATTACCATATGTGAGGTGGAAGCCAAATTCGAAATAGCTTAATGGGATGGACATTCCCCTCAAGTGTTATCTGGACCGGTTATCTGCTAGGTCACTCTAATCCTTGACTCTGGGAGCCAGCCTTACCCTGCTCCGCTGTGAGAACCCCCACTCCTGGGCTGTTCACACACAACCTCTAGCATGTAAGCTGCTCCCAGCTACATGAGTGAGCACTTTTGGCCAGCTGCTGCTTGGATTGTGCAACAGAATGACACTAGCCAATATATCTGGTCCCAGACACAGCCCTAGGAACCTCTGTCTTGCAGTGTCCAGTTACCCCCGCTGAACACTGCAAGCGTATATGAGTTTGTCAATTTAACAAAGAAATTGATATATACCAGGTTTGTTATCCTGGGGAGTCTCTGACATGCTTCAACCCAAATGCACTGCTTCAGGTAGAATAAACAAATACATTTATTAACTACAAAAGATAGAGTTTAAGTGATTATAAGTCAAAGCACAAGAAGTCAGATTTGGTCAAATGAAATAAAAGCAAAACACATTCTAAGCTGATCTTAACACTTTCAATGGCCTTACTTAGATGCTTCTCACCACAACCTGGCTGGTTGCCCTTCAGGCAGGCTCTCCCCTTTGATCAATGCTTCAGTCACTTGGCGGTGGTGTCTGTAGATGGAGGTGGGTGAGAGAGGAAGATTATGGACATGATAAAAGGGAGAGATGTTTGCCTTTCTTCTCTCTTGGCTTTGCCGCCCCCCCCCCTTCAGAGTCAGGTGAGCATTACCTCATCATAGTCCCAAACTGACCAAGGGAAGGAGGGTGACTCACTTGAGAGTCCAACAAAGCTTGGACTGTTGCTGTCTAGGCTTTTGTTCCTGTGAGGCTGGGCTGGGCTTGTCCCATACATGCCCTGATGAGGTGTGAACTGCTTCTGCTCCTGGAGAGTTTTGCCTGGGCTTGTTTTAAGCCAGGAGGACACATTTTCAGCCTCATAACTATATATATGAAATTACAACCTATAACACTAGTCTACAATTTTTGAGAAGTCATCTGCTTCAGAGATAAAATGTGCTATTTATTATGTATTTTGATGTGCTGAATTCAAATATGACAATTAAAACAACTGATTGTCTACTGTTTCTAAGATATTTAAGTTTTTACATTTTATGTCTATGTGTTTTGTCAATGGCTTTGACAAAGTTCTTCATCAGACCCAGCTTGATGTGTAAGGGTGGTAACAAAATCTTCCTTGATTCAACAAGTGGTGGATGCTGAACACTTTTCCTCCCAGGCTCCAATGACTGTCGGAGTGGCCAGTCTTTCTTCATGTAGTGGGAATCTCTTGCACGACTATCCCATTCGCAGAGAAAACAGCAGTTCTTTGTGTATCCAGTCTGCAGACCAAGCAAGAGAGCAACAACCTTCAAATCACCACAAAGCTGCCACTGATGTTGGTTATAGTTTATGCACCTCAAAAGTTGTTTCATGTTGCCATAGGTTTCCTTCATATGGACTGCATGACCAACTGGAATTGATGGCAAAATATTGCCATTATGCAGTAAAACAGCTTTAAGACTCATCTTCGATGAATCAATGAACAGTCTCCACTCATCTGGATCGTGAACGATGTTGAGGGCTGCCATCACACCATCGATGTTGTTGCAGGCTACAAGATCACCTTCCATGAAGAAGAATGGGACAAGATCCTTTTGATGGTCACGGAACATGGAAACCCTAACATGACCTGCCAGGAGATTCCACTGCTGTAGTCTGGAGCCCAACAGCTCTGCCTTACTCTTGGGTACTTCCAAATCCCTGACAAGGTCATTCAGTTCACCTTGTGTTATGAGGTGTGGTTCAGAGGAGGAGGATGGGAGAAAATGTGGGTCCTGTGACACTGATGGTTCAGGACCAGAAGTTTCATCCTCTTCCTCATCTGACTCAAGTGAGAATGATTCTGGTGCATCAGGAACCGGCAGTCCTTCTCTGTGGGATACTGGGCCTATAGCTGATGGAATGTTTAGATAGTACACAGTCCACTTTTTCTTCTTTGACACACCTTTCCTAACTGGAGGCACCATGCAGAAGGAACAATTGCTGGTATGATCTGTTGGCTCTCTCCAAATCATTGGCACTGCAAAAGGCATAGATTTCCTTTTCAACCACTGGTGAAGATTTGTTGCACAAGTGTTGTAGCATATGTGTGGGGCCCACCTCTTGTCCTGATCTCCAATTTTGCAGCCAAAATAAAGATGATAGGCTTTCTTAACCATAGTGGTTATATTGCACTTTTGTGATGCAAAAGTCACTTCACCACAAACATAGCAGAAGTTATCTGCACTGTTCACACAAGTGCGAGGCATCTCTGCTCACTTTGGCTAAACAGAAATGTGTCCCTTTGCAAAATCAAACACTGACAAATAAGAACATGACACTGTATGATTTCTAGAGCTGATATAGGGCAATTTGTTCAGCAGAGTGATGTAAGCTTCGTTATGATTGCATCATCCATGACCTCTAGGAATAACATGATGCAATTCATATAATGTATGACGCAATACCAGCTTCAGATTCCAGCATTCATTGTTTTGCCTAAAAAGCAAGTACTGTCCAAACCCAGTCATAGATTTATTCATAGATCCAGTCAAAGATGTATTTTAGTCATTTCTGGTTTAAATTGAGATCCCTTCCCTTTATAACTCACTTATCCTCCACCATTCCCAAGTCAAGGGTCGTATATACTGACCCAATAGCATATCTTGAAAACTAGAGCCAATCAACAATTTTAAGCATCATTTTCGTTCTTAGTGACCCAGAATTAGTAAAGACTACATTTATTTCAGAAGCATTTTGGCTGTAGAGCAGTGTAACATTACTATAAATACAATGCTCAGTGCATCATGAGCCTTCCAAAGACACCCGACATGACACACTTTGCATTGGATACCACACAATCATTTTATAAGGATGAACATGGGGGTATAGGGTGTTCCCTCTAGGCAGAGAGCATCACAGGGTCTAAATCAGGGGACCCAGATAATCTCCATCCAAGAATATTAAAGGAACTGGCACATAAAATTGCAACCCCAATAGCAAGGATTTTAAATGTAAACTTGGGAGTCATACCCTATGACTGGAGAATTGTTAATATAGTTCCTATTTTTAAGAAAAGGAGGAAAAAATGATCTGGGAAACTGTAGGCCTGTTAGTTTGACCACAATTGAATGAAAGGTTTGGAACAAATTTTGAAAGAGAAAGTAATTAAGGACATAGAGATGAACAGTAATTGGGATAAAATACAACATGGTTTTACAAAAGATAGGTCATGCCAGATCAACCAGATCACCTTCTTTGAAAAGATAAATGATATTTTAGATAAAGGAAATACAGTAGATCTAGTCTACCTAGATTTCAGTAATGAATTTGATACAGTTCCACATTGGAAATTAATGAAATTGAAGAAGATGGGGGATCAATGAGAGAATTGAAAGATGGATAAGGAACTGGTTAAAGAAGAGACTACAATGGATCATACTGAAAGGTGAACTGTCAGGCTGGGGGGAGGTTGCTAGTGGAGTTTGTCAGGGATCGGTCTTGGGACCAATCTTATTTAATATTTTTATTACTGATCTTGGCACAAAAAGTGAGTGCGCACAAATACAATTTGCAGATGACAAAATTGGAAAGTATTGCCAATAGGGAGGGGGACCAGAATATCATACAAATAGATCTAGATGACCTTGTAACTGGGGTAATAGAAATGGGATGAAATTTAATAGTGCAAGCTCATGCATTTAGGGACTAACAACAAAAATTTTTGCTATAGGCTGCAAATGTATTACTTGGAAGCGACAGAGAAGGAAAAAGACCTGGGTGTACTGGTTGATCACAGGATCAATATGAACTGCCATGTGATGAGGCTGTGAAAAAGGCTAATGCATTCCAAGGATGCACCAGGAGAGGTATTTCCAGTAGAGACAGGGAAGTGAAGTACCATTACACAAGGCACTCATCTGGAATACTGTGTGCAGTTCTGGTCTCCCATCTTTAAGAAAGATGAATTCAAACTGGAACAGGTACAGAGAAGGGCTACTAGGATGATCAGAGGAATGGAAAACCTACCTTATGAGAGGCGACTCAAAATCTTGGCTTGTTTAGCCTAACCAAAAGAAGGCTGAGGGGATGATAGGATTGCTCTCTATAAATACATCAGAGGGAGAGTAGTTAAATTAAGCACCAACATGGACACAAGAACAAATGCATCAACAAGTTTAGGCTTGAAATTAGACATGAGTTTCTAACCATCAGAGGAGTGAAGTTCTGGAACAGCCTCTAAGAGGAGCAGTGGGGGCAAAAAACACCTAACTGGCTTCAAGACTGAGCTTGACAAGTTTATGGAGGAGATGGTATGAGGAGACTGCCTAAAATGGCATGTAGCAAATATCTCCAACAGCTGGTAAGGGACACTGGATGGGGAGGGCTCTAAGTTACTACAGTGAATTCTTTCCCAGATGTCTGGCTGGTGGCTCTTGCCAATATGCTCAGAGATTCCCAACCCCAAATATGGCAAAGAATTTCCACCCAGGTCAGATTGGCAGAGACCCTGGAAGAGTTTTGTCTTCCTCTGCAGCATGATACAAGGGTCACTTGCTGGTTTGAACTAGAGTAAATAGTGGATTCTCTGTAAACTGAAGTTTTAAAATCATGATTTAAGGACTTCAATAACTCAGCCAGAGGTTATGGGTCTATTACAGGAGTGGGTGGGTGAGGTTCTGTGGCCTGCAATGTGCAGGAGGTCAGATTAGATGATCATGTTGTCCCTTCTAACCTTATAGTCTAGAAGTCTGAGATCTCAGCAACAAGTCAAGGGTTTACTGTTACTTAAATATTCTCCAATTTCTTACATTATACCACCAAGTTGGCAGCAGCTATTACAATGGTGATGGGAACAAATACGTACCTAACATTACAGATTCAGTTGCTATAGGCAAAAGGGTCAGTTGTGCCCCCACCAAAAAAACAAAAATAGGTCAATATGCTCCACTTTCTCCTCCCCCAATTTTGCAGGATAATCACATTATGCTAACACAATTTTTCCACACTCTCCCACCCCTGAATTTTTCTGAAATGATGCCCCTCCCTTAGATACTTAAATAGATAGAAATATTTGTTTCAAAGATGTTCCCAGTATGACTATGCAGTTATTTGTACATTTTGATAAACAGATTTGTTATGACCTATTGACGGTTTAAAACCTTTATTCCAAATAAGATGAAATGTTCTCAGTAGCAAATAAATCTTACTGTGAGCTTCTGATCAATATAAGACATCCACTTGCTTAATATGCATTCACGTACGACTGAAACCTTTATCCTAAACAATGGGACATGTCCTCAATAGAACACTATAGATTAGAATCTTGAAGTGTTTATTTGTAGTTTGATTATTCAGTATACATGACGCACATGCTTAATATGTATTCAAATATTCAGATTGAAAGTCTAGTTGCTAAATTGATTGTTTGGAACACTGGATGTAGACAACATTCTAATTAATTTGAAAATTTGGAAACAGTCATATATGTAATGTGTCTGTTTCTTTGGATCAAAACAACCTTTACATTTTGGATTGCATATTCAAGACAGTTCTAGGACATGGAAGGCATTTTTATCTATGACCTTTCATTGTAAAAATACAGACAGAGCTCAACTCTCTATCAGAGATATTAAAAACAAACCACAATCACCACCAAAAAAATCAACAAAAGCAGGGACATCAAGAAAATAGATGAGTCGAACACTACCCGTTTAAATTGGTTTAAACAGTTCAAAGAAAAACAAAAGAACTGTTATTTTAAAATCTCAGTTTTCTGTTTTCCAGATCATAGACAGTATAGCAGCAAGCCCGAGTGAGTATTATGTGTACAGTTAAATATATTTGTTAACTGTATGCTGTATTTCACTTTCTATAAAGGCAAAAATAAACTGGTGTTTTCTGTGCTACTTAAAAATAAGAAAGCAAAAGCTATTTTATAGAAGTATTAAACAACAATCAATTGATCTTCAGTAAGAGTGTGTATGTTAGCTTACACAGAGGACTGAAGCTTTAAAAAGCATTTGAGTGGAGTACAAAATTAAATTGGATAACCTTTCGGTTAGACATGAACTGATCCTGTAGGTTTAACATCTACTTGAACAAGTGAAGAAAATTGCCTACTGCAAAACTAATTTAAAAGAACAGATTGGTATCAAATAGTCACTGTACAATATGAGTGGCTGTCATTTTCCAGCTAAAGGACAAAGCAGTTAGTGTGGAAAGAAGGATGCATGGTCATACCTTGCAGACAAGAAACATAGGCAGTTAAATGATGTGCCCCCTTCACACACACAGGGTAGGAATGGAGGACTTAATTAAGAATGGACAAGCCAATTCTGTAACAAGTATGGAGCAGACTTGACGTCAGCCTCGTTCAGAACCTTTATAACTCTCTCCTAGAGTTTCTCTTGTGCCTATTGCTATAAAATCTAAGCACTTCTAAGGTGAGGTCAGTGTGTACAAAGGACCCTGCTCTCTCCTCCTTCCATCTCTATTACTCAATACTTCCTACCTCCTGTAGCTCTCCACTAGAGCTCTGCTCCCTGCTGTCTTCCTTCCATGATTAGCCACCAATCGTTCTTTGTTATTTATATATTATTTAGTATTTGTATTGAGGTAGCCTAAGTGCCCCAATCATCGATCAGGGCTTCACTGTGTGTTTGTACAGGCCCAAGCACAACAAAAATGATGGTCCATGCCCCAAAGACCTTACAATCTATATATAAAACATGAGACGATAGATGAATACAGCTGGCAGTACAGCACATCAACTGCTTAAGTATTGTCCAATATTTGGAGCCATGACAGAGGAGAGTTTTAAAAAGGAATATGAAGGACAATTAGATGATTGGGGGAAATCCTCTAAAGCATGAGGGGCACCAAGGGAGAAAGCACAAAGGTGCTTTTTTGAAGTACCTTAACCTCTGGCTCAATTCTGTTTAATTTTGAAGATTCTATTGGAACATCCAGCAGCTCTGACAACTTCTTTGCTACTAGGTTATTTCATAGCTGCTGCCTCACTCAGTTATTGCTTGCTGTGCATTCTGCAGTGCTCTTGACCTGAAAACCACATAGTGTGTCAAATTTAAAATTGGAAGAGCATCCAGGAACCAGGATAGTGGATACCAGAAATGATCTATTGAGCTCATCACTTTGGAAGATAATGCCTTAGAAGGATAGGTTGCCTTGTGATCACTAATCAATTCATTCATGGTTAGTAGAAATTGACAGCTGTTATTCTCCTATAGCAGTGAAGTGGTCTATATTACCGTTGGTTAGGTGTCTTCTTTTAATTTGTTAGATGAATTACAAGCTTTGAAAACTAAAACTCACAAACATGAATCGAGCACATAATACCTGGGCACAGTGACTTACCCACCACCATTTGAAAAGGTGGTCTGTGCTACGTAGTCTTGGAGTACTGGTTAAAATGATGGAGCTACAAAAACTAAACATTTTAATTTAAAGACAGGTAGGTACATTTTGAAGAGGCCCTGCCTTCCTGCAAACACCCCAAACCTTTTGAAATTCAATTGGTTAAGGCCTGACTTTTAAACAGTTTGTCACTCTTGGTGCACATCTTGTTTTTCTATACTTCATATTGGAAAGACATTTCCTAGTGTACTCTCACACAGTGCTGTCCCCCTACCACCATCCCTGTCCACACAATTAAGCAGAGAATCAAAGTGCAGACCATTTAATTTACATTAGTTTGTTTGTGCTTTTCTGTGTAGTTGGAGCAAGCTCTTCCTACTTATATGCAAAGGGCTTCCCTTCTTCAAATCCCTCCTTAATCCACATGCTTTGTCAAGTCTTCCAAAACTGATGTTTCTCACCATCTTCCAAGTGTAGGTTCCCCCCCCCCCCCCCATGAATCAGACAGTGAATTGTGTTATTTTCCTGAGGATTTTACAGTCCACAGCATTGTTCAGAGTTCTGCTGAAGACAATAGGACTGTGCACAAAAGGTTAACAGTGATGGATCCCTGTGCAGGATTGGTGTCTAAGTCAGACAGACGAAACATGGGAAGACAATACAGGGCAGAAGCAGTGTGAAAACAATTACTGTGGATATCAGCTTTGGAAAGCTTGATTTAAAAAGTGAGTTATGGGATCTGAAGAAGAAGAGAGGGGACAGGTGATGGACAAGCAGAAGGCTGCTCCAAGTGCAGAGGGTAGTATGAAATGAATGTGAAGCTGAGTATGGGAAAGCAAATAGCTCTATGAGGTGAGGGAGCTGGGAGCAGTGACGGGGAGAAAGCATGAGAAAATGAGAGCAGAGATACAGGTCCAACCTGAGGAGTATTAAAAAAAACTGGATGTGACAAGCTTTGAACCAGAGGCACTATGAAGAGACAGGAAGCCAATGAAGGAGGTGGGGGAATAAAAAGAAAGTTGAATGCCACTAACACTGTTTGTATTGCTGCCGTGCCTAGAAACACCAACCATGTTGAGACCCATTGTGCCAGGTGCTGTGCCGATATTTAGCTTACATCTACACTTTGAGCTAGGGGTGTGATTTCCAGCTTATGTAGACATACTTTTGCTAGCTCTCATTGAGCTAGAGACCTAGAAATAGTAGTGTAGCCACGGTAGCACAGGCAGTGGCAAGCAGCAGCATGTGCTAGTCGCCCCAAGTACAAACCCGCCAGGCCCTCATGCATATGTGCTCAGGGCGACTAACCCATGCCACCATGGCCATACTACTATTTCTAGTGCTCTTCCTCAATGAGAGCTAATGCTAGCATGTCTGTGCAAGCTTGGAATCACAGCCCTAGCTCCATGTGCAGACATAGCTTTAGTAAGGAACAGTCCAGGCTGCAAAGAGTTTGCAATTTTAATGCAAGACAGAGTAATGCCAACCAATTTGATTGGAAGGTGTGAAGATATTTATTAGACTTACATCAGTGACAGATTTTTTAAAAACAGCTTCAGAGCACACTATGTTTAGTTCTTGTGCAGCTGGACTAAAGCTAGTCCAGCTTCATTAGTTCACTCTCATTTTTGGATTGTTTCTAATCTGTAGGATTGTATACATTTCTAAGGTTCCCACTTGCATGCATGTTCCCTTTCAGTTTTCTTTGGATTGGATTATTATGTTACATTCTCTTTAGCAAGGCCACACTTATGCTGATGCACAATTGATTCTAATCAAAAGAATTTCTTTACATGCATGCATGGAGTGCTTCTTAAAATGTAGTTCTTGTTTTCCTCCACTGAATATCACTGCTCTATGTATAGTATAATTAGATTATCAATTGTGACTAGAAAGAGTACTCTTAAAGGGCAGGCGATAACTGCAGCATGCTGATCACCATTCTACACTCCATTTATGTTTTCTCCTAACATATTTGCCATTTTATTCCCCAGCTAATAGCTTGCAGGCATTGTCCTTAAAGTTTCCAGAAAAGAATTTTCTTTTATAACACAAAAAACAAAACTAATTTCACACCAATTTCAATTTCCAGCCCCAATTTAAACTATCTGACTGCTGGAGTGAAGCTTCTGTTGGCCTCCTGGGCTGTGCAGCTGCAGATGATATACTGTTTTTGGAAAGGTTACTTGTCCCTTGGTAGTCACTGCACGCTGCTGACTAAATAGCTGCCTGTTCTGTCCTTTCCTAGGGATAGAATTAGACTCTTCAGAGTCTAATCTGCTCATGGGGATCATGCCAATCAAATTAATGGCAATAACATTGTGGATATATAATAGCCATAAAAATAACAGTACTTGTCTGATATACTCTGATTTTTGCTTTTAATCAAAATGTCTCATCTTCCAGATGTTGAAGTTTTCCAAATGCAGTGGTAGTTAGTCTGATTCTTTAGGTCATCTTAATAATTCCCATTCTTTGATACTAGTCCTCCACAATACACATTTTTTTCCATTTGTTCTAGCTCTGCATCTCAGATTTGATCTTTATCTCATCTTCCAATTGCCATAATTTTTCGTCTTTTCTATGCTGAACTACAATCTGAATTTTCTACTTTCCTGGTCTACCTTGTCAGTTATTCTCTGTAAATCCTCAGTCGTCAATGCTATGAGGTCAATATCACCTGCAAATCTAAGATTATACACTGTCCTACCATATAACCTGACTCCTCCCATTCCATCTCAGTGCTACCACCATTATGTGTCCACCACCAAGTTGAACAAGTCTGGTGATAGTTGTGTCATATACACTGGCTGCAAACCGCCATGCCAATAGTGCTGTCTGGGTCAGGATGCTGGAGTATGAGGAAAGTCAATGAAAAAAAGATTCTGACTGCAGAAATGAACTGGTTGAGGGGAAATGCTGAAAGTTTCAAGACTGCAGAAAATAAAAGATGTAGAGATAAGAAAACAGCCAGGGAAAGACATAACACAGTTAAAGAAGATTCAAGAAAGATGACTGCAATGGTTTGTACTTTTGTCAAGAATGGACCTGGAAAGAATACCATACATACATACCAAAGTGCGAGGAATGAGAAAGAGAGGAAGACTGAGAATGTGTTGGATGGACATAGAGAAGATTAACATAGAACTAAAAGATTTAAAAAGATGAATTAAGCTGTGGAGCTGCTACAAGATTGGAAAGTTACTTCATGTGGCCCCATCTTTGCTGTTGAGTTGATAGAGAGGAACCAAAGAAGAATACTTAGCTCTTACAATGCTTTTCAACGGTAGATTTCAAAGCTAGAGCTACTCAGAAAAGTTTAAATGAAAAAAAATGTTTCACTGAAAATTTTCCAGTTCATTGAAATCAAAACTCTTTGTGGATACATATTGATTTAGATCAAGTTACAATGGAAGCCAGGCAGGGTTTTGGTGAAAATCTGCCTGGTTTCTTGCCAGGCTTCTGTGGACCAAGGACTCTAGAAGCCCTGGGAATCCTGGATCCCAAACTTATGGTTCCCTAGCAGCTCAGGCTCCATGGCAGTCCACCAGGCAGACTGCCCAGAGGGATCCTATTCTGTTTTGCAGAAACCTGAAATTTTTGCTTTTCATTCCAAATTGGAATGAAACAAATTTTGAAATGTTGAAACTCTGCACAAAACAGGTTACAGTTCTCCACCTAGCTCTACTCAAAGCACTTTACAAAGGAGGGCAACATCTTCAAAATGGAGGCACAGAGAAGTGAAGTTATTCACCCAAGGTCACCCAGCAGGCGAGTGGCAGAGCTAAGAGTATAACAGAGGTCTTCTGAATCCTGGTTTCACTCTGTATCCATTAGACCACACTGCCTACCAATGTAGCAGCCTGTGCATTGGAAAAAAACTCATGTTCTTTGGACCATTTAGAAAAACAGCACTTAGGAGTGATTTTTGCTATTTGGGAATTCAGAAGTAGCTGGAGCCAATAAATGTAAAAGCTTAACAATAGACTATAATAAACCCAGACCTGCAGAAGAGCTCTGTGTAAACACAAAAGCTCATCTCTCTCACCAATAGATGTTGGTTCCATAAAACATATATTACCTCACCCACCTTGTGTTTCCAATATCCTGGGACCAACATGGCTACAACATATAATAAACCCCATATTCAAAGGTGCCTCCACTATTACGTGATATAGTATGTCTACACTAGTGACTGCATACATGTCCATCCGTGGGTTTGTGCCATAGCCCCCTGTTGTCCACCTGAAACACATCTCAAGGTGTGTAGAGGGCAAGCAAACTAGAATACCTGAAGTGCATGCATTAGCTGTGCCATGGCCCCATACCACTGTCAGTTTGCAGTGTGGAGGACAGTGAGGTGCAGGTACCAGGTCCTGAGTTTCAGTAGTCCTTCACCCTCATTCCCAAAATGCAATGAACTCTTTTCTTCCCTGACACTTACACAAACTAGCATCCCACCCACCCAGGCATTATGGGAGCTCCCCAAAACACCTACAAAACTAACTCATTCAAATTCCTCCTTACAACTCATTGACTGTGATGCCTATAAAAAAAACCTGACAATGGTCAGGCAGCTGGTGTGTTGAGAACACTGCCTATCATGTTGATCAATATTGTCTCATTAATTCCTTGTACTCCCCATTGGTCTGTCTGTATCCATCTGTTGTCTCATCTTATACTCATTGTAAATTTTGGGGCAGGGACTATCTTTTTGTTCTGCGTATGTGCAGTGCCTAGTGTAGTCAGGTCCTGGGCCATGATTGGGGCTCCTATACACTACAGTTATACAAATAATAAATCTTCTATGGCTGAATGACAAGAGGAGAGCACAGAAGAACTCCAGCAAAGGCAGTTGGTTTAAAACTTACCTGTGGAATCTATAGACCAATATATATAACTGCCCTCTACAGAGGGATGGACTAGAAGGTGCAAGCTCAGATATCAGGTCTCAAGATCCCCATGGGCAAGGTTATTCTAGTACTCCTCTATTACGCTGCCCCAGGCAGGTGCTTATCTTATTGCAACTGATTAAACCACTACACTCTTGTCACTCTTATTCTTTTAGTGGCACAAGTAAGTAATCCTGTCTCTAGCTGAGCTTATAAGTGTTAATTGAGAACCCACTGTATAGGTTCTATAAGACTTGACAGAGTGTCTACAGTGTTTGCCTTCATGATTATTGTATATCATGCTGCTGAGGAGATGAAGAAGTTATGGCATACTACAACAAAACAACCAACAGTCCACATGGATTTAAGGGTTTTTGTTGCTCTGGAAGCACATTTTCTGTCTAAATGTCATAGGCAGTTTTTCCTACCATTGGCCTCCCCTGTCCCAACCGAACAGCATCATGAGAAGAGGAGAAAGCCTGCTCTGTGGCCTATATTTTCTATATGAGCCAACTTAGTATTTACAGTAGTTGTAATTTTGGATGCCTCTGAAAAATCAGCCCCCTGGAAGGTACCTCCAGTTGGCTACCCAAAAAGATAGGCCAAAATGTCAGAACTGGTCTGTATGGGGGGCAGTTTTCAAAAGCACATTGGATGTCACTGGGAGCTGGATGTGCAATTCACCTCAGTACCTTTGAAAATCTCCCCCTCTTTGGAGAAAGTATCCAAAGTTTATTCTTAAAAACTGGGCTTTAAGGTTGCAGCAGGGTTTCTGTTTAACTATAGTGTAAGTAGGCACTACCCCGTAATATAAGCCATAGAAACCTAGCTGAGAGAGATTTCAAGGGCTAAGCAGCATATAATCAACTAACATGTTTAAGATCAGGAAATGTACTATGGTGACAGAGGAAAAGAGCGCCTGCAATTTACAGTATCAGCTGAAGTGTCCTTTTACCAGTTTGGCCTTTTAAAAGGATATATGAACTATCCTCCATCATGCTAGATATTTCTAAAAGAACTGATTTAAATTAAATCATTCCTGTTTTTATATTCATTGTTACCATAGTCATTCTGAATCATGTTCTTAAACTTAATTGCTACATTGCCTATTAGTATCAGAATAAGAAAACTGTTATTCACTCAACTGTCAATTTAGGGGGGTGGGGAATAAAACTTCAAGTAGTTTTGACTGTTATTCATAAAAAAAGTGGAATTAAGATTAGTTATCCTATGCACACCTTCTACCAAAATTAACCCTGACATGTGGAAATGCTACAGAGTGCATTTTTTCTGAATAAGCACACTATTCTATAGCATAACCACTGAACAGTTACACTGAAGATGCTGCAAGGGTATCCAACACTTCTTTATTTTTTGATCTGATAACATACTGTTACTCCCTTTTGACCCAAGTGGCTAGTCAAAGTTCAGTACTCTGGGGATGTTCAATCTGGGAGAAGAAATTGATGGAATCCGGAATTTTTTTTTTTTTTGGTGCAAACTTGTTTATTTATACAAGAATGCACAAAGTTTGGCTCCTCCTAAAGCACGAGACGACTTAGGCAAAAGGAACAGTTTCTCCTCTTACAGGCCCAAGCTTCTTTTTAGCCAGCGGCTCTAGCCCAGGTCCTTGCCAGGGCGGAGCTATCTGACTCAGCGCACATTGTGTTCCAGGTTCCTAGATAACCACTTTTGGTTATTTCATTGCTTGTCATATTTCTGTAATATAACATCCAGTCTGTTAACGAATGTGTGTGTGTTTTGATTGTATCTTTCCCCCTCTAATGCCCATCAGTACAGTATTATCCCCACACTACTTTACATATTGATAAATTGAGGAGCAGAAGGATTAACTATTCTCCACCTTGAATGTTTGAAGGAAATGGGAGCTGAAGGTGCTTAGAACTGTTGAAATCAGGGCACTTGCTCTGAATCCCTAGCCTTTTCTATTTGTAATCATGGTTATTACTGCCTTTCACTTTGTTAAATCAATCTACAATATAGTTCAATATATCCATGTCTACATAGAGATAGGACTTATCCTGCACCTCTGAAGGCAATTGGAGTTTCTCCATTGACTTGAATAGGAGCAGAACTGAATATTTAGCTAGGCTCAAAAAGATGGCAGATCAATTCTAATTTGAAAAATTTCAGTAGACAGATTTCTGGGATAGATGGTGTGGATTAAATTAATCAGAGACACAAAACAGGTGATTAGAGCAACCAGACCCGACACTGAAAAAAGTTGTGGACACAGCTGTCAGACATAAGACTGAAGAGAAAAAGGAAACTAAGTTTAAAGTTGGGGAATCTGAGTTCAAAAAGATAACAAAACAGGTAGTATGTTTTCATGGTGATATATTAAAAAGTGTCACTCAGCTGATTTATAAGAATGAAGATTGAAACTAAAATGGCTCATAAAAAAGCAAATATGAAAGCCTCCACATTAAAATAAGTGAGGTAAACTCTCTGGGAAAGAGGTTGTCTTT
Organism: Chrysemys picta bellii; assembly: GCF_011386835.1. Taxonomy (NCBI): domain Eukaryota; kingdom Metazoa; phylum Chordata; order Testudines; family Emydidae; genus Chrysemys; species Chrysemys picta. The sequence continues at coordinate 48,276,891 of NC_088793.1, read as the reverse complement.
ATATGTACCACACATCTGGGAAAAGCCAAAGACCTCCAGAAATTATGATTAAGGTTGAAAGAGGATATTAGCTGTTCGTTTTAGGTTTGAACACAGATGCATCAGTAGCTTTGCCTGATATCTGAAAAGCTATATAAAGAAAGGTTTAAAGAACTAGCATTTCAAGACCCAGATGTCAAGCAACAAATATCCAGATATCAAAAGGTGCCTATAACTGGAAAACTAGAAGTGACAATGACATATGAAACTAAAAAAAAAAAAAAAAAAGGGGGGGGGGGGAGAATTTGTCTTGATTTCTGTTCTAGGGGTCTTGAAACTCTTCAGTGGAAATTAGGTCTCACCCCCAGTTATATTTTCAAAAGGCTAAATCTTTTGCGCATAAGAAGTGATCCTGAAAATTGCTATCCATTTACCAAATGTTTTACAAAATATTGGATACAAAATATTGTAGTAGGCTAGCAGGTTACTTGAAAGTAAAGTACAGTGAGAATTCTAAGCTTTTCAAATCATGCTCTGTGCCATATACTTTAAAGGACAAAAATAACCAAACCTGGGCATTTTGTTCTAGAAAGAGTAGATAAGTGGAGCCATTATAATTGATGCTAACTGAGGACATGCCCTGAGATGATTATGAATGGGCTTTGACTCCCCCTCTCCCAAAACGGATTTATTTGTTTATGCAATAAGTATAAAATGATGATCATTCAGGAGCTGAGTATGCCTTGGTACCCTATATCTAGACCAGAAAAGCTGATAATGTTAGTGAATGAAGGGCAAGAGGGAGGGGGAGAGAGAGAGAGATTACAAAACTGGACATCTCATAAACCACAAAAAAAGAAAGATCTAGAAATTATGCCTGTAGCTCTCATTTAGGTTTATAGCACTTTAAGAGATTACAATGCCATATGCTGCAGCTTTGCCACCAATCTTTTTGTGGTCATCACCAGATACAATTCTATAAGGTCATCCCATGGAATACCATACAGATGATTCAATAGTTAGCAATCTTTGTAGTCTAGCCTATCATTTATTGTATGGATTATGGAATGTGATTTTAAAAATGCAAGCCACTTTTTAACACCTCCCCTCTGCCATTAAATATCCTGGATTTATTTCAAATTCTGTAAGCATCCACCCAATATCAACCAAATGAGATGTTTTAACAATAGCTCCTCGAAAAAAAATAAATAAATGAGGGGCCGATCCGAAGTCAATGAATTTAATGGGAGTCTTCATGCAGGATTGGGGATTAAAAGCTAGATTGTGTAGTTGTTGCTTCATATGGGTGAGCAGGTATTCAAATGGGTGAACACATTGCTGTCAATGGATTACTCATGTGAATACCTGCTCATCCACATGAAGCAACAACTACACAATCTAGCCTTTAATCCCCAATCCTGCAGTGTGTTGTTCCCAGGCAGAGCCTACTGAAGTCAATGAAGAGTCAGGGTCTTAATTTGTATATTCATACTTATGTTCACTGTTTCAATTTGCCTATTTTGTATGAAATGTCACACAAATATTCAATTTCATGTGATTTAAATCCTCAGAATGTTATATTTGAAGGGCCCCAAGTCCCCCACTTATTTTATTATTTATAAAAGATTGGCTTGTGAAATTCATTTGTAAGATCCTAAAAACAATTGTACAGAATTCCAGTTGGAAAATTTTGAGATGTTGGTCAAATCGTTTTCATTTTGCAATTGTTATGAGGGCTCAAAAATAGCAATTTTTAGTGAAGAATTTTTCATGATTAGTATTTTGCTCAGTTTTGATTGTTCAGGAGACTTACTGTGCCATTGGACGTTCTACATATCATTTTTCTGCAACAAAGAACTATTATCAGAGAAAGTTACCTAGGAGGGGAAGGCAGCCTGTCAAGCAATTAAAAAAAAATAAACAAGTTTTAGTATCCACCGCCACTTGTTCTAATATTCTGCAATAAATTAGACTCTTCCGATAGTTTGGGATTGGGAGCAGCTTTCTCTAATATACTGATTATATTGGGTCACCCCACCCTACTGAGAACCATGTAATTGGTTACATATCAGGATCCTTAAAACTTGGTGAATAAAATTATGCACAGATTGGCTTTAGGTATCATTTTTGTAGTGCATAATGGAGATCTAGCTGGCTGAAAATGTACATTAATCAATCAAAAATCCTCACTCACATTTAATAACTAAAGAAAGGAAGTACCATTAACCAGGGCCGGCTCCAGGGTTTTGGCCGCCCCAAGCAGCCAAAACAAAACAAACAAACAAAAAGCTGCGATCGCGATCTGTGGCGGCAATTCGGCAGGAGGTCCTTCACTCCCAGGCGGAGTGAGGGACCGTCCGCCAAATTGCCGTCGAATACCTGGACCTGCCGCCCCTTTCCGGAGCGGCCGCCCCAAGCACCTGCTTGAGAAGCTGGTGCCTGGAGCCAGCCCTGCCATTAACTGCATCATACTCCAGAGGTGGGCAGCCAAACAGATGCCAGTAGGATGCCAGGGATGAATTCCTGGCCATATTAAAATCAATCAGAATTTTGCCATTGATTTCATCCTTGATATTATTCCTCAAGATAGTGAATTTTTTTATCACATGATACTAATGTAAATGGCCTTGCCACTTTACTCTAAAAGAAATGTATAGTATAATCTGGAGACTATCCTAGATACAAAGTCTAATGTCTCAATTTACAAAGAGCAGTATTAGCCCATTTTACATAAGGATAAACTGAGGCACAGAAATGTTAAGTGGCATACACAAGAACACACTGAAGTAGCAGTGGCATGGGGTATAAAATCCCAAACTTCTGACTTTCAGTACTGCGCTGAGATTGTGAGAACATGCTGCTTCCCTACACAATAGCCAGGGCCGACTCCAGGCACCAGCAAACCAAGCAGGTGCTTGGGGCAGCACATTTTCAGGGGCAGGATTCCAGCCAGCCTCTTTTTTTTTTTTTTTTTTTGGTGCTTGGGCGGCAAAAGCCTAGAGCCGGCCCAGGCAGCAGCAGTGCGTCCTGCACCGGGGACGCCCTGGGGCTGCTGTGGTTCGCGTCAGGGAGCAGCGCCCGCACCTTATGGCCGGGCAGGCTCCAAGCGCGGGCCACTCAGGCTGGGGGCCACCCCTCGGGGCACACAGAGCTGCCTGCAGGTGCCGCATGGCGGCCGCCCCCCAGCGCCACAGCCGGGCTGGGCGAAGCAGCCAGAGCCGCCCAGGGACTGCGGCAGGGCAGCCAGGAGCAGGGCCATTGAGGACGGGGCGCTGCCATGTGGGGCCCATGTCCCGCTCTCCGGGGCTCCGCTCCCTCTGGGGCTGCCCTGCCCCGGTTCCTCAGCCCCCTGCCAGGGTGGTCCCCTGGCTCTGTCCTCCCCAGTCCCAGCCAGTCTTGGAGGCGGGAGCTCTGGCTGGAGGGACCCTGGGCTGAGGCGCAGCCTGGGAGCCCCTCTGCTTACCCCGACCCTGCCAGCGCTGGACCGGCTAGAGGCGAGGGGGGAGCGGGAGGAGTGGGGGGAAGCCCAGCGCTGGGGCGGCAGGCAGTGCGGGTGGTGTGGGGGGGGGGGGGAGAGAGAGTCCAGCGCTGGGGCGGCAGGGGTTGCAGGTTGAGGGGGGAAGAGCCCAGGGCTGGGGTGGGGGGCAGCTAAACATTTTTTTGCTTGGGGCAGCAAAAAACCTAGAGCTGGCCCTGACAATAGCAAACCATTAATAATTTACTTATTTTTAAATTTGCAAACCACTCGAAAATAAATTAGTATCTGCAATATATTTTGGTATGAGTTTTCAAAAGGATGAACTTCAGATACTTAACAAGCAATTATTCCCCCCCTCCCCCCCCCCCATAGAAGACAGTTCAATACCAAGTCTTGTGGTATAAAATGCAGATTAAAAGAAAAGAGGGAGATTTGGGCATTGAATTATGACTAAATTATATTATAAAATAAAATGAACACTTCTGCTAAACTATGGATAGGTTTGAAAACAGCCAGGAATTTGGAAACTGCTCTTTTTTGACAAAGATGAAGTGATTCATGTGACTGTCAGAATATCCTGCCACATTTACGACAAGGTAAAAACAAATGCCTTTCATCCATTGATGAAAGTCACAATGATTCAAGGTCATTGACAGGAAATGGTGATTGGTCAACAAATTAATCACACACATTACAGGCAAAGAATGTAAAATGTGCTGAGAGCCTTTGAGTAGGTCGCATTCAGAGCAACAGATCAGATTAATCCTTGGTGTAAACTGGGAGAAGTTCCTTTGTCTGCTTAAACCAAGGCTGATCATGGAGCAACATATATAGGCCTTGGCTACACTTGGGAATTCACAGCGCTGCCGCGCGTGATGTCGTCGCGCCACCAGCGCTGCGAGAGCTCTTTCGCACCGCTGTATGTACTCCACCTCTCCGAGGGGAGTAGCTTGCAGCGCTGTGAGTGAGCGTGCAGTGCTGCAAGCGCTGATTACACTGGCACTTTACAGCGCTGCACTCGCTGCGCTCGGGGGGGGGGGGTGTTTTCACACCCCTGAGCGTAGCAAGTTGCAGCGCTGTACAACGCCAGTGTAGCCAAGGCCTTAGACTGAAACAAAAGAGGCCTCCAATAAGGAAGAATTTTTTTTTTGAAAAATAAAATTAAGATATTCACTAAAAATACATAAATTACATCATGACCTAGCATTCTTTCTGGAGCCATGATATTAAAAGGACAGTATTTTTTTGTGTGGGTTTTCAATTATTTTTTTTAATTTGTTATTTGGCAGAATATTAATTTTAGGCAAATTTGTCTGAAAAATCCCTATTCTCATTCCATGCTTATCCTGTATTATAGGAAAAACTAACTGATGAAAAGAGGTCCATGCTTCGTAAAGACATTTCCACAGAGTAACCAGCTACCATTAAGGGCCCAATTCTCCCAAGATTGCTCTATTTTGCACTGGCTTATAACAAACTCCTAGGCATAAAGGGGAGAAACAAAAAAGGGGTCAAGATGCAACACAAAGTCTGATCCATGTTTTACATGGCTAAAGTGGTGATGCACTGGTTGATACTGCAGTCTGTGGGGTTTCTAGCCTGCCAAAATTTTAGTGGAAGGGCACAGGAACTCATGCACTAGGTTATGGGCTACACCACCAACTATATTTTCACCAGATGAACTGGCATAAGAGGCAGGGCCGGCTCCACACACCAGCTTGCCAAGCAGGTGCTTGGGGCGGCCACTCTGGAGAGGGGCAGCACGTCCAGCTATTCGGCGGCAATTCGGCAGACGGTCCCTCACTCCCGCTCGGAGCGAAGGACCTCCCGCCGAATTGCTGCCGCAGATCGCGATTGTGGCTTTCCCCCCCCCCCCCCCCCCCCGCCTCCCAAAACCCTGGAGCCAACCCTGTTAAGAGGCTCAACAGAATATACTCTACAACTAAGGAAATGTAACTTCAGTGTTTCTTGCTTATCTTCAATTGCATTTTATCAGTTAAAATACAGTGAACAGATCAAGTTATAAAAAGATTAAACTTCTCTCCCCGCCCCACCACCGGTTATTTAATAACCTTATCACTAACATTTAATTTTTTCCAGATTTGTTTCTCCAAAAAGTTGCAGCCTTTACTTCCTTTCCTTCCATCCCAATTTTCCTTTTGCCTCCCTCTAACCACTCCTGTCATCTTCCTCTTCCTCAGTTTCTGCTTCCTTACAAAGTATGATAAGATTGTTCGGCAGCTAGTGTGCTGTGACCGTTGTTTATTATGTTATTCATAATCATCTCACAGTAACCTTGTGCTCCCTCCTATCCCTGTTGTACACTTCTGCCACTTGTGAACAGTCCCTCCTGACTCTTAGGCTGTTTACAGCTGCACTCCAAATGGGAATTGCATGTGCTCTGGTAGGTTTGCCTTTTTCTTCTTCCCCCTTACTCACTTTTCATTATAACTACTACATTTGTTCTCCTCTCTGCAATGGGAACCTCAGAAAGCAGCTCTCTCTAGGGCCTGGAAATCATTGGCAATATACATTCAGCAAAATATTTGCTTTTCATTTACCAGGGCTTTATGCACCTAGAACAAAACAGGAAACAACTGAATGGTGACAGTGTAGTAGCCATTGGCAAATATTTACTTCATAATGATGGCTACTATAGGCCCAGTAGGGCTTCCAATATTATAGATTAATAGATTCTAGGACTGGAAGGGACCTTGAGAGGTCATCGAATCCAGTCCCCTGCCCTCATGGCAGGACCAAATACTGTCTAGACCATCTCTGATAGACATTTATCTAAACTATTCTTAAATATCTCCAGAGGTGGAGATTCCACAATCTCCCTAGGCAATTTATTCCAGTATTTAACCAGCCTGACAGCTAGGAACTTTTTCCTAATGTCCAACCTAAACCTCCCTTGCTACAGTTTAAGCCCATTGCTTCTTGTTCTATCCTTAGAGGCTAAGGTGAACAAGTTTTCTCCCTCCTCTTTATGACACCCTTTTAGATACCTGAAAACTGCTAGCATGTCCCCTCTCAGTCTTCTCTTTTCCAAACTAAACAAACCCAGTTCTTTCAGCCTTCCTTCATAGGTCATGTTCTCAAGACCTTTAATCATTCTTGTTGCTCTTCTCTGGACCCTCTCCAATTTCTCCACATCTTTCTTGAAATGCGGTGCCCAGAACTGGACACAATGCTCCAGTTGAGGCCTAACCAGCACAGAGTAGATCGGAAGAATGACTTCTCGTGTCTTGCTCACAACACACCCGTTAATGCATCCCAGAATCACGTTTCCTTTTTTTGCAACAGCATCACACTGTTGACTCATATTTAGCTTGTGGTCCACTATAACCCCTAGATCCCTTTCTGCTGTACTCCTTCCTAGACAGTCTCTTCCCATTCTGTATGTGTGAAACTGATTGTTCCTTCCTAAGTGGAGCACTTTGCATTTGTCTTTGTTAAACTTCATCCTGTTTACCTCAGACCATTTCTCTAATTTGTCCAGACCATTTTGAATTATGACCCTATCCTCCAAAGCAGTTGCAATCCCTCACAGTTTGGTATCATCTGCACACTTAATAAGCGTACTTTCTATGCCAATATATAAGTCGTTGATGAAGATATTGAACAGAGCCGGTCCCAAAACAGACCCCTGCGGAACTCCACTTGTTATACCTTTCCACCAGGATTGGGAACCATTAATAACTACTCTCTGAGTATGGTTATCCAGCCAGTTATGCACCCACCTTATAGTAGCCCCATCTAAGTTGTATTTGCCTAGTTTATTGATAAGAGTATCATGTGAGACCATATCAAATGCCTTATTAAAGTCTAGGTATACCACATCCACTGCTTCTCCCTTATCCACAAGACTTGTTATCCTATCAAAGATATATTAAGTATGTAAGAAGATAAGAACGCCATACTGGGTCAGACCAAAGGTCCATTTTACCCAGTATCCAGTCTTCTGACAGTGGTCAATGCTAGATGCCCCAGAGGGAATGAATAGAGCAGGTAATCATCAAGTGATCCATCCCCTGTCTCCCATTCCTAGCTTCTGGCAAACAGAGGCTAGGAACACTATCTCTGTCCATCTTGGCTAATAGCCATTGATGGACCTATCCTCCATTAATTTATCTAGTTCTTTTTTGAAACCTGTTATAGTCTTGACCTTCACAACAGCCTCTGGCAAAGAGTTCCACAAGTTGACAGGTTGTGTGTTGTGTGAAAAAATACTTCCTTTTGTTTGTTTTAAATCTGCTGCCTATTAATTTCATTTGGTGACCCCTAGTTCTTGCGTTATGAGAAGGCATAAATAACACTTCCTTATTTATTTTCTCCACACCAGTCATGATTTTATAGATCTCTATCATATCACCCCCCCCCCCCATTATCTCTTTTCCAAGCTGAAAAGTCCCAGTCTTATTAATCTCTCCTCATATGGCAGCTGTTCTATAAGCCTAATCATTTTTGTTGCCTTTTTCTGAATCTTTTCCAATTCCAATATATCTTCTTTGAGATGGGGCGACAACATCTGCATGCAGTATTCAAGATGTGGGTGTACCATGGATTTATATAGAGGCAATATGATATTTTCTGTCTTATTATCTATCCGTTTCTTAATGATTCCCAACATTGTTTGCTTTTTAGAATGCTGCTGCACATTGAGTGGATGTTTTCCGAGAACTATCCACAACGACTCCAGCTAATTAGATAACAGCTAATTTAGACCCCATCATTGTATATGTTTTGTTGGGATTATGTTTTCCAATGTGCATTACTTTGCATTTATCAACATTAAATTTTATCTGCCATTTTGTTGCCCAGTCACCCAGATTTGAGAGATCCTTTTGTAGCTCTTCGCAGTCTGCCTGGGTCTTAACTTTCTTGAGCAATTTTGTATCATCTGCAAATTTTGCGACCTCACTGTTTACCCCTTTTTCCAGATCATTTATGAATATGTTGGACTGGACCCAATACAGACCCCTGGGGGACACCACTATTACCTCTCTCCATTCTCAAAACTGACCATTTATTCCTACCCTTTTTGTTTCCTATCTTTTAACCAGTTACCAATCCATGAGAGCACCTTCCCTCTTATCCCATGATACTTACTTTGTTTAAGAGCCTTGGGAGGGATCTTGTCAAAGGCTTTCTGAAAATCTAAGTACACTATATCCACTAGATTCCCCTCGTCCACATGCTTGTTGACCCCCTCTGTCATAAATAGATAGTTAAGGGTTAATGCTTTTACCTGTAAAGGGTTAAGAAGTTCACCTAGCCTAGCTGACACCTGACCAGAGGAACCAATGGGAGGTCAAGATGGTTCAAAAGGAAGGAGGGAAGTTCCCTTTGTCTGTAGAGTTTCACTTTGGACCGGGGTGGGAAAGCTCCAGAATTCAGCCTCTTATTAAGTAGTGAGTATGAGTGAAGGAAATAAATAGGTTTATGTTTATTTCTTTGTAACCTGTCTTGTGCAATTAGAGGAATAGTCAAATTGGGTATTTGGGTATTTTTTTGTGTGTGTGTGTAACTAAGTTTTTGCCCAGGGGAACATCCTCTGTGTTTAGAATCTGTTGTCTGTGAGAGTAGCTGGTATGCTAATCTCTCCCAGAGAGTTTTCTTTTTCTTTTCTTTAATTAAAAGCCTTTTTCTTAATACCTGATTGATTTTTCCTTGTTTTTTAGATCCAAGGAGGTTGGATCTGGATCCACTAGGAGTTGGTGGGAAACAGGAGGGGGGGATGGTTAATTTCTCCTTGTTTTAAGATCCAAGAGATTTGGATCTGTGTTCACCAGGGAATTGGTGAAGAGTCTCTCAAGGCTACCCAGGGAAGGGAATTAGTGCTTGGGAGTGGTGGCAGACCAGATCTAAGCTGTTAATTGAGCTTAGAGCTTCTCATGCAGGTCCCCCACACCTGTACCCTAAAGTTCAGAGTGGGGAAGGAACCTTGACACCCTCAAAGAATTCTAGTAGATTGTAAAGGGAAATTTTGCCTGAACAAAAACCATGTTGACTCTTCCCCCAACAAATTATGTTCATCTATGTGTCTGACAATTTTGTTCTTTAATATAGTTTCAACTAGTATGCCTGGTACTGAAATCAGACTTACAAGGCTATAATTGCAGGATCACCTCTAGAGCCCTTTTTAAAAATTGGCATCACATTAGCTATCCTCCAGTCATTTGGTACAGAAGCTGATTTAAATGATAGGTTACAGACTAGAGTTAGTAGTTCTGCAATTTCACGTTTCAGTTCCTTCAGAACACTTGGGTGAATACCATCTGGTCCTGGTGACTTATTATTGTTTAGAGGAGGTTTTGGAACAAATTGATAAATTAATGACACCTCAATCTGGGACAGTTCCTCAGATTTTTCACCTAAAAAGAATGGCTCAGGTTTAGGAATCACATCCTCAGCCATGAAGACCGATGCAAAGAACTCATTTAATTTCTCTGCAATGGCCTTATCCTGGAGTGCTCCTTTAGCATCTCGATCATCATGTGGCCCCACTAGTTGTTTAGCAGGCTTCCTGAATCTGATGTAATTTTAAAAAATGCTATTTTTTGAGTCTTTGGCTAGCTGTTCTTCAAATTCTTTATTTTATGCTCCTTTCTATTTTCATCACTAGGATTTAACTTCCACTTTTTAAAGGATGTCTTTTTGCCTCACTGCTTCTTTTACTTTGTTGTTTGGCCACTGTGGCACTTTTTTGGTTCTCTTATTACTTTTTATAATTTGGAGGAAACATTTAAGTTGAACCTTTATTATGGTGTCTTTTAAAAAGTTTCCATGCAGCTTGCAGGGATTTCACTTTTTGTGCTGTACCTTTTAATTTCTGTAAAAAGACTAACAGAAGTATTGGGAGCATAAGCTTTCGTGGGTAAGAACCTCACTTCTTCAGTGAGGTTCTTACCCACGAAAGCTTATGCTCCCAATACTTCTGTTAGTCTTAAAGGTGCCACAGGACCCTCTGTTGCTTTTTACAGATTCAGACCAACACGGCTACCCCTCTGATACTTTTAATTTCTGTTTAACTTCCTCATTTTTCTGTAGTCCTCCTTTCTGAAATTAAATGCTACAGTGTTGGGCTGCTGTGCTGTTTTCCCCACCACAGGGATGTTAAATTTAATTATATTATGCTCACTATTACCAAGCGATCCAGCTATATTCACCTCTTGGAGAACAGGGTCTGGTCCACTTAAGACTAAATCAAGAATTGCCTGTTCTCTTGTGGGTTCCAAAGAAGGAGTCATTTAAAGTGTCAAGAAACTTTATCTCTGCATCCCATCCTGAGGTCACGTGTATCCAGTCAATATGGGGATAGTTGAAATCCCCCATTATTACTGAGTTTTTTATTTTAATAGCCTCTCTAATCTTCCTGAGCATTTCACAGTCATCCTGGTTAGGGCACTGGTAACATATCCCTACTGCTATATTCTTATTAGAGCATGGAATTACTATCTATGAAGATTCTATGGTACAGTTTGGTTCATTTAAGATTTTTACTTCATTTGATTCTACACTCTTTCATATATAGTGCCACTCCCCCACCAGGATGATCTGTTCTATCCTTCCGATATATTTTGTACCCTGGTATTACTGTGTCCCATTGATTATTCTCATTTCACCAAGTTTCTGTGATGCTTATATCATATCAATATGAAGCACTCCAGTTCACCCATATTATTTAGACTTCTAGCATTGGTATATAAGCACTTTAAAAACTTGTCACTTTTTAGCTGTCTGCCATTACATGATGTAATTGAATGGGACTTTTCTCATTTGACAGTTTCTCATCAGTTGTGGAAAGGGTCAACATTGCTGATAGCATAATTGCGAAAATATGGGCCCAGGAGGAATGGCTGGTTTTCCCAAATAAACATCATTTTAAACAAATCAAATTTCAAAAACAGTTTAATTTAGACTTCTAACACTCATATTTTATCTTCCCCAAACTTCAGGAGTATTACAGGCTGGTGGCTTGGTTGTGTCCAGTTCTGAATTTACATGTTCACACTTGGGAACAAGATAAATTGCCTAATATTTTTGAGTGGGCTTGAATTGCTGGTCACTTTTTACAACAAAGAGAAAACAGCAAAGAAAGCATAAGGAAAGGTTTAAATACCAGTTCACTATCTAGGGATGAAACTGCTTCTCATACAACAAAACCTGAAGCTCTTGGTGGGCAGGGCCAGCTCTAGGTTTTTTGCTGCCCCAAGCAAAAAAAATTTTGGCTGCCCCCCACCCCAGCCCTGGGCTCCTCGCCGCACCCCCCTGCTGCCACAGCCCTGGGCTCTCCCCACACACACACACACATCCCCTGCCGCCCCAGCTCTGGACTCCCTCATTCCTCCCCACCATTGCCTCCCACACACACCTCCTGCCGTCCCAGCCCTGGGTTCTCTCCCCCCAGCACCACCTGCACCCTCCCTCCGCCACAGCCCTGGGTCACTGGTAATTCAGTCCCAGGGCAGATCATTCAGCAGGAATTTTAGATGTACAGAGAACACAGACTGGATTGGTTCCCATATGGTTACAGAACTGCAGTAAAGTGGAACAATTTTCAGCTTGTGTGATTGGAGGATATCTGGATGCATATTATAAGACTGTCCTACATAAATGAGGAAAAGTTGAGGTGCCTTTATTTTTCTTATGTTCCACTCTTTCTTTCTATGGGGAATTTGCCAAAGCAATATCACTGTTTTCTTTTTAAACAAACAAAAAAGGCAATGGCTGTTGAAAATAGCAATTCCAGTCCTAATAACCACTGGGAAGCATTTCTTGCTCAACTTTATCCTACTTTTTCTACAGCAAGTTACAGTGGATCAGTATATTTGATTTGGGAGAAATGAAGTAACAGCTGCCCAAACTAAGCTTGAGCACTCCTGAATTTTGAGGTTTTCAAATCTGGAAGGCAGGTGCTGGGAGCAGGGGAGGGGAGAAGGGGGCTGTGGCTCTGTGGGGTAGCATAGCAGCATGTATGCAGCAATGTGTCTGGCACTGCGCGGAGCCAGACACGCTGGTCTGAGTGGCATGGTAACGGGGCTGGGGGGTTGGATGCAGCGGAGGTTCGGGGGGGCAGTCAGGGGCAGGGAGAAGGGGGGGTTAGATGGGTCAGGGGTTGGGGGGGGCAGTCAGGGAACAGGCAGCGGTTGGATAGTCATGGGAGACCCAGGGGTCTGTCAGGGGACAGGTAGGGTGTGGGGTCCTAGGGCGGAAGTTGGGGGGGTCTCAGGAGGGGGCAGTTGGGGACAAGGAGAAGGGAGGCTTAGTTAGGGGCAGGGGTCCTGGGAGGGAGTGAGCAGGGGGGGTTGGATGGGTTGGGGTTTCTGTGGGGGGCAGTCGGAGGGAGTGGATGGTGGCAGAGTGAGGCTACCCTCCCTCCCTGTGGAGTGTCCTATTCACAGTGCAGCTCTCCATTCACAGCAGGCTGCAGCATGAGGTCTCAGCTCACTCATTCCCCCTCTTTCCTGTTGGTAGTGGCCAAGGGAATGCTGGGAAATGTAGTTCTTTCCCTGCTCCAGGGCTGGCTCTATAGGCAGGGAGCTAACCAAGAAACTACAGCTCCCAGGGCCCCCTGTTGCTTCTCAGCTCCTATGCTGGATCCCTGCCATCCCTGCAAATGGGCTGCCCCAAGTGCTTGCTTTGCTGGTGCCTAGAGCCACCCCTGTTGGTGGGGAAAAGCATGAGATCAATAGAGCAAATCAAAACTATGGACCTGATCCAAAGCCCATTGAAGTCAATCGGAGTACTCTACTCTAGATCAGGCCCTATCATGATAAGATCTAATCTTATGGAAATTTGAGTTTTATCCTGAAATCTTCAATAGGGAAGATGATATTCTATAGCATAGCTCATACTGAATGAATGGTTAAACACTTATTTAAAATTAGAAAACCACTAAATGTTCTAGTGTTGAGTCCTGAAGATTGTATCTCGCCTCCTATAGTTCTAGCCAAATTATAAGGATGAAAATGAAGGTCTATAAAAAAAGCCTTCTAAAACAGACGTAAATGATCAAGTTTCAGTGGAACTAATACTTAGAAAAAGGATTAAAAGCAAACCAACCAATTCAGAGCAAATTACATTTATAAAGAAGACTAGGATGCTAACTATTTTTAGTAATCAAAGCCAAAGGCCTGAAAGCACCAGTAGAAAAGGAGTGTACGAGCCGAGACCATTGTAAATAAGGAAGATATCCATAGGCTAATGCTGGTGTAACAGTAGCTAACGATTCATTAAACTTCTTAGCTGTGGAACTGAGAAGAACAGACCCAAACCACAATTCCCACTTGAACTCTTTCTCATGCAAAGGGGGCAGACACACTGCTCCACCTCTTTGGGGATCCATTGTTCTTCCGAGGGGTGTTCTCGGAGGTCATGGGTGGACAGGTTACCAGGAGAGATGGGAAAGAGTAAAATAAATGTTAATTGGCTGAATGGGTGTGTCTGACATGTCTAGTCATTATAGTCAAATATATCTGCCAGGGTATTTATGGTACATTCAGATAAAGGAAGATCAATTTCCACATTCTCTTCAGCTTTGCCTCAGGCTGCAACATATTTTGCAGAGTATGAAGCACTTACAGCCCAGAAGAGGCCCATCTGAAAGACCACCACACCTGGTTGGCACCATCCAATGACATGGGGAGGCAGTATAAGATAGAGGCCTGAGCTCAGGAATTGGAGCTAGGATCTGCTAAGCTCAAGTTTTTCTATTGACTTGCTGCATGACTTCAGTCAAGTCAATCTCTCATTTTCCTCATCTATAAAATCATATCACAGATCAGCATTATACAGACATTAAACCTCACAGTGCTCTGCAACTGAATGCTGCTAAATATCTTAATAGGAATGAGGTTAATGTATCTCATTAATACTGGAATAAAAGATTTGAAAGACAATAGAATGGATAGACAAATTACAGCTGTCTTCTCTTTTTGAACAGAAAAATGTTTCTTGTCTCTTAGATTGAAAACAATGATTGAATGCACATATATAACTGCTGCTGTCATGACCATTGGGCATATGAATCTAAATCAAGGCCTGACGCAAGTGATAAAACTGCAATTTATTTTTTTTCTTCCCTACTTGATTTAAATGGTTTAGTTCTTTTTCAGTGAAGTTACTGACTTTCAAATTCACTTTAAAACATTGTTTAGAATTAAGTTACTTTCTTATTGCTCCTTATAAACATTAAATTGCCAACAAGCTATCATGGTTTGCAATGACAACTAATTAACTAAATCCATCACCAGTACCCTCAACGCTTTAAAAATAGAAAAACCCATTAAACATCAAGCAGAAAAAAGTCAAACATCAGTTAGGAAGCACTGTTTCCATTAGGAAATTGCTTCTCTTACCTCTGTAGTGGAATATGGGTTTTTATTGTTGTTTTTAAAACACAGGTATTTGCTTAAAACTTGCCTAAATTGAGCTTTAAGTACTGAGGACTAAAATTCTGCCCTGTATTAGATCTGATCTAGAAGAGGAAAGAGACAGTTTTGCTTCATTCATTCCAGGCCCCCTGTGCAGGAGCAGGGAACCTATTTAGGCCCTGACTCAGTAAGATAATGAAGCATTGTTTTTTCACACCCCTGAGCGAGAAAGTTTCATCCCTTCCTGTTCATCCCCACAGCTAAACTCCTGCCCAGGTTCTAATCTCATCTCTCGAATATTTTTTTCTCTGGTCTTGACAACTACAGTCTTTCCCTGCTCATATCCAATCAGGATACTTCTGCAAAGATCATTCTCCTAGCCCATCATTGTCTTTACATCATCTCCCTCTTTTCAAATGTCCATTGGGTCCCCCTTCTCTATCACATCAAAATAAGCTCATCATCTTCATTCCACCTGTCATCTCTCATTCAGCATTGAAAGGTCAATTCCTGCCTTCAATCAGCCTATGATGCCAACCTCCATTGCCCACTTGGGTCAACATTCTTCCATGCTCTCCCTCATACTTGGGTGAAGCATCCCATAAATAGCCACAAAAATCACGTCATTGTTCTGCTTCAAATCCTTAAAAATCTCCTTTGATGTGATATTTACAAAAAGTTGACAAACATTAGGATGCTGCTAGTCAGAGACCACTGCCTAGCATGCGGACCAATATTGTCTCATTGTTTCTGTACAGGCCAGCTTACAATTTATATTGTTCTGTCTGTACCCTTCTGTTGTCTCTTGCCTGGTAAGTAGGTTGGAAGTTCTTGAGGTGCAGGGGCTGTCTTTTTGTTCTGTGTTTGCATAGCACCGTGGGGTCCTGGTTCCTAACTGGGACACATGGGTGCTATGACAACACATATAAATAATAGCAATACAGGACAGCAAATATAATGCAAGGTAAGACTTAGTGAAGGATGCTCTGTAGATATGTGTTGGATAGGGGTGCAGAGAGAGTGCTTTAGGTCTCTGTAAGGACATTGGCCACCCCATGCACCCCCTCATGGCTGAGGGGCCTCTGCACTACCCTGATCATTATGCTCCTCTTTCTAGGCCCTTTTACAGCTAAACACACTTTATTCATCCAATCACCATCCTTATTGGGGCTGGTTTTCTTCAGACAAAATTAATTGAACAGTAAAACTCAGTCCCAAAAGTCTGTCCTAGGGAACAGCTCTTACCTCAGAGCCTAGGTGAGCAAGAGAGTTCATTCACAGAGTCTTTTCATCAATTTTTAGGCACTGACCCATTCTGAGGGCCAGCTTGTAAGTGCTCTGCTCTGCTCTGCTCTGCTCAGCAGTGGCTCCCTTTCAGAATTCTCAAAGTCAGCCCTGCAGCTCTTTTATAAGGAACCAGTAGCTTGAGGGTTCCTTCTGCACCAGGTCTCTCTGATGAACTCATTTAGCAAGCCTGCCCCAGGCTTCAAGTCTCCTGCAGGTAGCTCCCTCTGCTCTCTCTGTCTCCTTCCCCAAAATCTCATGCTGCAGAGGTGGAGTCCAACTGCAACTGTTCCTTTCGGTCAAGTGATTGACTTGTATCAGTTCATATTTGCAAGGTTATTTTCACAAGGAAAAGAGTAGCTACTTTGTTTTCAAAATGAAAGCTAAGGATCTCATTGACAGGGCCCAAAGAGTGACGCTGTTAACAATGAACTCCCATGAGCCACCACAGTCCCCCTCTACCTTATCAGTGTCCATGTTACTAAAAACCAAATACCCTTAAAGTTAATCAAAGGTTATTTATTTACACAATGGACCCAGTCCTGCTCTTATGGAAGTCAATGGGAGTCCAGAATCAGGTCCAAAGTGTTTAAATAAATTCTTATTACCTGCTCTTGCTTACAGTATGACTCATGGCAACAGCCAGTATTAATACATTCAATATGGACAATCATTTCAGTTGCTCAAATACAAATAAATATAAATACAGGAAAAGTTTCCTTTTTCCTCTGACAGTATAAAATAAATTCAACAGCTGATCTCTAAGAGGACCACAGAAACTGTTAGAGAGTTACTGTTTAAGTAATTGCAATAAGCTATTATTGCTGTTTAGTAGATTTTATTCCCGTATTAATGACTTTCAACTCAAACTTGTTTGAAAATGATAAAATTTTCAATATTTTGAATGAAATATTTTGAATGAAATTTTCAATTTCAGGCAAAATTTGACAAGCTCTACAAGCTGGTTAAAAATCTGCAAATAATTTTCACTACAAACTTTCAATTTTTTGACAGTAAAATTGAAAAATGTTGCTCACCACTACTTACCTGATATATTTATATACTTGTGATTTAGAAGGATTATTCCTGCAGATTCTGTTTCCTGACATTCTCATTCAAATTTTATTTCAATAGACTCTACAGAATATCTTTGGTATAGTCTTATTCTTCCTTCTTTATGACCTAAGCTGTCATGCTTGAATAGTTACCAAGTATTACAATACTGTCATCTTCCTATGTTTCAGAAATGCTTAATTACATCTAGGTCCTCCTCCACAGCTGTGTCTGTATAGCTCAGTGGTCTCCAAAGTGGGGTGCGCAAGAGGATCCTTGGGGGTGTGTGGCAGGAGGAGCGCTTTTTTTTTTTTTTTTTTTTTTGCTTCAGGTGGGAGTCCGAGCGGCTTTATTTATTTATTTATTTATTTATTTTGCTTCAGCAAAAATGGTAGAGCTGGCGCGGCAGGGGGTGTGTGCTCAAAAATGTTTTACTGATAGGTGTGTGTGCGCGATCAAAAAAGTTTGGGGACCACTGGTCTAGCTCATCTATTTTTGTGCTTTAGTTTCTTGCATTGATAGACAGACATTTATAACTTTTTATTGACCACAAATCTCCATGACCTCAACTTGCAGTTCCAGCCTTATTTTCTTCATCAGATAAAGCTCGCTCTTTCTAAGTTCTTCACCTCAATGATATATTGTGGGTG
The DNA here is from genome assembly GCF_011386835.1 of Chrysemys picta bellii. Classification (NCBI taxonomy): domain Eukaryota; kingdom Metazoa; phylum Chordata; order Testudines; family Emydidae; genus Chrysemys; species Chrysemys picta. The sequence continues at coordinate 48,259,069 of NC_088793.1, read as the reverse complement.
CGTGTTCCAACAGATTAATCACGCATGGTGTAAAAACTATTTTCTTTCATCTGCTTTACATTTGCTGCCTTTCAGTTTCATGGAATGCCCCTGGTTCCTGTATTATACAACAGTAAACCATACAGTGTATGATTTACCTTCTTTATGCCATTCACTACTATTTTATAAATCCTTATTGTATCCCCTCTTATTCATCTCCTCTATAAAATCAGTCAGTGAAATCCTGTGCTTATTCTCCTTAGTGCGAGTTCAGTGGGGCCAGGATTTCACTGAAAATCTTTCCACTCTTCATATAAAAGTCTTCCCATGGCTCTTATAATTTTCATCATGTGTCTCTGAATCCCTTCAATTTGTGAGATATATAGTAAACAGAATATATTGGGGATACCAAAGAATTTTCCAGTTTGGGAGCACTAGGGCCCAGATCTACAAAGGCACTTGGGTGCCTAAACTTCAGACTTAAACACCTAAGTCCCAGTTCTAGGTGCTACTTTCATCCACAAAACTCCCACTGCTGCCTATCATTGTCGATACCTAAATTCATTCAGATGGCACCTAATTCTGCACTATGAAACTTCCCTAGGCACCTCAGTTTCTGCCTCTTTTAATGCTAGTTTTAATCCTATTTTGATGTCAGGTTCTCTCCTGTTGAAGCTGTTCCACTTTGGATAAATACTTAGCTAGTCATTGGGCCAGAGAGAAAATATGACTTTACAGCCTGGCAGTTAAGGAACCTCTGTGGGAGACCAAGGGTCCAGTCCTTCTGCTCCAATAACCCTTTTCTTATTTATCCCCAATGGAACAGCTTCAATAGCAGAGGCTGAGGGAGCCCCTCTTTAGAATATTCCACAGCTCAGTTGTCAGCACACACTCCTGAGAGGGGAGTGAAGCCCTGTTCAAATTCTTTCTCTCCAGGAGGCAGACAGAGGAATTGAACCTGGGTCGCCTACATATTAGGTGAGAGCACCCTGCCCCTGCATTCTGAGCAGAGTGAAGCAAAGCAGCTACCTAACGCATTGTCACAAGAAACTTAGGTGCTTCTAAGCCACTTGGCAGCAGGAGAAGGGTTCATGACTGTGGATGGCAAGACTGCAGCTCAGTCTTAAACACCTAGCTCCCTGACAGGGAGGGGCTTAGGACACACCCCTCTTCGGCATCTCCCATTGGCTAGTTTAGGCAGAGCCTCACCTACCATGCTGGCTTTTGTGGATGGCCTTCTAAGGCACACCTCTCTCCCAATTCTTTGTATGGGGAGCCTAGCTTTAGTAAAGAGAAATGCCTTCTCCTGTCTTTAGCTGGTCAAAAGACACTGCCCTCCCTGCTGGACACAGTTATGGCCATAGTGATCCAATCCTCACTCAGGCTTTGTAGATCTCAATGTTGTTCCAGTGATTTTCTAGGCACCTAACAATTAAGTGCTGTGACAGTAAGTGGTACAATGCCCAAATCTGTTTGTAGATCCAGGCCTGAGTGACTTCATCCAGCTGGTTAGAGGCTAGTCAGCAATGTGCCTAAACCAGCTATGAAGTGAAGCCTGATTGGCAAATGACAGAAATGCAACATCAAAGATTTAAATAAAACAGAAAGCAAACCAAAGTAGTCCCAAGGTTGTTTCCAGCCTGATGTGAATGTGAGGTCCATGCCCAGTGCATCCACCTTAGTCTATTAAGTCCTTATGTATGTATATTAAATCATTGTTGCTAATGATATCATGTCCTAACACAACCAGGAAATGTGCTGGGAAATGCCCACAGGGAAGAATTGTTGATACTGTATTACCTGTTTGCTGAGTGGGAAGTGCTTCTTCAAACTAAGCCTTTTAATGCTGTGTTTTATCTATCTCCACTTCACTCCACAGCACATTCCTATTTTTTGGCTGAGTCTGCAGACCAATCTGGCAAGGCTTGGAGAGTCTGTGCGTGTGAATAGATTGTTCTGATATTAAGCCTATACATTGAAAGTTTGATATGATTGTGTAATTGTATTGATGTAAGGGACCCAGCTGCCTCCATAATGAGCACAGAAATATGCTTATTAAATATAAATCACAGAAGGGATGCTGGGGTTTATCATGGATTATGCTGCTTTTATTACTCAATTTACTGGCTCTCTGGATTGACTGAATTAGATTAAGGAATGAGAAATATATAGCTTCTGATGAGATAAAAACTGAACTAAGCAGCGCCAGCTACTCTTCAGAGTGGATCAAATTGCTCAGTACTCCTCTTATCTACCTGGTTGAATAACATTCCTAGCTCTATATGCCTTTGCACCCACCTAGGTACTGAAAATCCCTCTCCCTTCCCTCCCGCCACACACACACACAACCACAGTGGTATTTCAGCAGCCCACAAGCATTAATAGATGTATCTTCACAACATGCAGACAGGGGAGTTTGAGAGGGAGAGCAAGAGATCCTGCTGCTGAACAGATACCAGGTGAGTGTAAGAGTACTAGCTGTTGGTGTGAATGAGTTTGCTCAACTGTTTGAATTTTAATTTTGATTCTGATTTCAGGTGACTTCAGTTTCAGCTGCTGTGGCAGTTGGGACTGAGTGCCTGACCCTGTTCCCTTGATTGTTCCCTTGATTGCCTTTGATTAGCCTTCCCCAGTGTGACTCACGAGGGGGTAGGACTGACTTAGGCAAGCAGGCTTTAAAAGCCAGAGGCAGAGTGACCAGAGGGCTACAGACAAGGGAGTTTGACAGAGGGAAGCCTACAATGGTTAGGAAGATCTGCAACACCTGTACCAGTACTGCTTCTGTCTCCTCCACCTGTAGCCAGATAGAGTGCCTGAGCATGGATGCTTCTACCCAGATCTTAGTGTGGTTTTGCAGGGACTGTGACTTGCAATTCCCACTTACTGATACCCAGGCTGGGGGGACCATCCAATGTGAAAGGTGCCTGTTGGTGGAATCTCTCAGGCAGCAGGTGGAGAGCTACAGGAGAAGGTGGCTAGGTTGAGGAGTATCCGAATCCATGAGCAATTCCTGGACAGTCTCCATATGGAGACAGCTGAGGTAGTTGTCCCACTACATAGGACTGCTGACACACCACTGGTGGAGGAGGAGATGGCTCAGGGTGGACACTGGCAGCTAGTTACTTCTGGCATCAGGTAGTGCTCCACCCCTGCTCCAAACCCTCCTGTGGTGGTAATAGGTAACCGTTATGCTCTTCTTGATACAGGTAGGGTGACCAGATCACAGGGATGAAATATCGGGACGCGGGGGGAGCAAAAAAAAATGGTGGCGGAGCAACAACAACAACAAAAAAAAAACAGTTTCGCAGGGGCGGGGGGCATTAGCAGGCCCCAGCCGCGCCGGGCGCACGTGCTGCCCACCCCAGGGCAAAAGCTGGCCCCGATGCAGAAGGGGCTAGGGATAAAGAGGGCAGGGGGGGGACAAGAAGCAAAGTCCGGGGCTGGCCGCGGCGCGGGCGTGCAAGGGGCCAGGGCTGGCACAGCCGAGCCACAGCAGCGGCCGGTCACCTGAGGGGCTCCAGGCTGGGCAACGGGCAGGAGCCAAGGCTTTTCCCAGCCCTGCAGAGCCTCCTGCCCCCCAGCCCGCCATGGGCGCATGCGGCACGTCCCGCCGCCGGCAGGGAGCCCCGCGCCTCTCCCGCTCGGCTGCGCTCCAGCGGCTCCTTCCAGGCGGGGCGAGCCGCTGGAGCGCAGCCAAGCAAGAGAGGCGCGGGGCTCCCTGGCAGCGGCGGGGAAGTTTATGGGGACCCCGGCTGGCCCCTCGCCCCTGTCCGCCGGCCTCCCTGCCTGAGACAAGTCTCGCCCCCGCAGCCTCTCTTCGCTGCGTGTCTCCGGCGGCCCACGCTGCCCACCCGGGCCAGAGCCAGCCCCGGCTGCTGCCTCCACAGCAGCGGCCGGTCTCCTGAGGGGCTCCCCGGGGCTCCAGACTGGGCAACGGGCAGGAGCCAGGGCTTTTCCCAGCCCTGCAGAGCCTCCCGCTCCCCAGCCCGCCGTGGGCACATGCGGCGCGTCCCGCCGCCGGCAGGGAGCCCCGCGCCTCTCCCGCTCGGCTGCGCTCCAGCGGCTCCTTCCCGGCGGGGCCGCGGCAACTTTCCCTTCCCCTCCCAGGCTCCTAGTAGTTGCCCTAACCTCCTCCCTCCATTGAGAGATCCAATGGGGGAAGGAGGGGGCGGAGTCGGGGTTGGGGGGGCGTGAGCGCCGGAGCGGAGGGCAAATTTGCTTTTTTGTCCAGTGTCCCGACCGAACATCGGTCGGGACGCGGGACAAAGAAGGAAATATCGGGACTGTCCCGATAAAATCGGGACGTCTGGTCACCCTAGATACAGGAGAGAAGGAATCACCCCCCTACAGCAGAGGAGGAGAAGCCTTGTACCCCTAAGAGTGGGAGGTCTGCTGCCACCACTGCAAATAGGAAATGTAGAGTAGTGGTGGTTGGAGTCTCTCTTCTGAGGGGAACAGAGGCACCCGTCTGCCGCCCTGACCATTCATCTCAAGAGGTATGCTGCCTGCCGGGGGCCCATATCTGAGATGTTACAGAGGCATTGTCGAGGATTATCCAGCCCTCTGACTACTACCCCATGCTACTCATCCATGTGGGCACAAATGATATTGCAAGGTGTGACACTGAGTGGATCAAGAGTGACTACAGGGCTCTGAGAGTACGGGTGAAGGAGTTTGGAGTGCAGGTGGTAGTCTCTTCCATCCTTCCTGTCAATGGTAGGGGCCTGGGCAGAGACAGGTGCATCGTGGAGGTGAATGCCTGGCTGTGAAGATGGTGTTGCCGGGAGGACTTTGGCTTCCTCGACCACAGGATGCTATTACAGGAAGGACTTCTAGGCAGAGATGGTGTTCACCTTTCAAGGAGGGGAAAGACCATATTTGGACACAGACTGGCTAACCTAGTGAGAAGGGCTTTAAACTAGGTTTGATGGGGACAGGTGAGCAAAGCCCACAGGTAAGTGGAGAACATGGAGACCTGGGAGATAGGTTGGAAATGGGAGGGCGTGTAGGCTATAATGGCAGAGAGAAAGGGTCAGGGAAAAACTGGGAGGCAAGATCAAATCAGGATCTTAGATGCCTATATACAAATGCAAGAAGTATGGGTAATAAGCAGAAAGAACTGGAAGTGATAATAAATAAGTATAACTATGACATTGTTGGCATCACCGAAACTTGGTGGGATAATACACATGATTGGAATGTTGGTGTAGATGAGTACAGCTTGCTCAGGAAGGATAGACAGGGGTAAAAGGGAGGAGGTGTTGCCTTGTATATTAAAAATGTACACACTTGGACTGAGGTGGAGATGGACATAGGAGACGGAAGTGTTGAGAGTCTCTGGGTTAGGCTAAAAGGGGTAAAAAGCAAGGGTGATGTCATGCTAGGGGTCTACTACAGGCCACCTGAAGAGGTGGATGAGGCTTTTTTTAAACAACTAACAAAATCATCCAAAGACCATGATCTGGTGGTGATGGGGGACTTCAACTATCCAGATATATGTTGGGAAAATAACACAGCGGGGTACAGACTATCCAATAAGTTCTTGGACTGCATTGTAGACAACTTTTTTATTTCAGAAGGTTGAAAAAGCTACTGGGGGGAAACTGTTCTAGATTTGATTTTAACAAATAGGGAGGAACTCGTTGAGAATTTGAAAGTGGAAGGTAGCTTGGGTGAAAGTGATTGTGAAATCCTAGAGTTCACAATTCTAAGGAAGGGTAGAAGGGAGTACAGCAAAATAGAGACAATGGATTTCAGGAAGGCGGATTTTGGTAAGCTCAGAGAGCTGATAGGTAAGGTCCCATGGGAATCAAGACTGAGGGGGAAAAACGACTGAGGAGAGTTGGCAGTTTTTCAAAGGGACACTATTAAGGGCCCAAAAGCAAGCTATTCCGCTGGGTAGGAAATATAGAAAATGTGGCAAAAGGCCACCTTGGCTTAATCACGAGATCTTGCATGATCTAAAAAATAAAAAGGAGTCATATAAAAAATAGAAACTAGGACAGATTACAAAGGATGAATGTAGGCAAACAGCACAGGAATGCAGGGGCAAGATTAGAAAGGCAAAAGCACAAAATGAGCTCAAACTAGCTACAGGAATAAAGAGAAACAAGAAGACTTTTTAACAATACATTAGAAGCAAGAGGAAGACCAAAGACAGTGTAGGCCCACTGCTCGGTGAGGAGGGAAATACAGTAACAGGAAACTTGGAAATGACAGAGATGCTTAATGACTTCTTTGATTCGGACTTCACCGAGAAGTCTGAATGAATGCCTAACATAGTGAATGCTAATGGGAAAGGGGTAGGTTTAGCAGATAAAATTAAAAAAGAACAAGTTCAAAATACCTTAGAAAAGTTAGATGCCTGCAAGTCACCAGGGCCTGATGAAATGCATCCTAGAATACTCAAGAAGCTAACAGGAGGTATCTGAGCCTCTAGCTATTATCTTTAGAAAATCATGGGAGACAGGAGAGATTCCAGAAAACTGAAAAAGGGCAAACATAGTGCTCATCTACAAAAAGGGAAATAAAAACAACCCAGTAAACTACAGACCAGTTTGTTTAACTTCCGTGCCAGGTAAGATAATGGAGCAAGTAATTAAGGAAATCCTCTGCAAACACTTGGCAGATGGTAAGGTGATAGGGAATAGCCAGCATGGATTTGTAAAGAACAAATCGTGTCAAACCAATCTGATAGCTTTCTTTGATAGGATAACAAGTCTTGTGGATAAGGGAGAAGCTGTGGATGTGGTATACCTAGACTTTAGTAAGGTATTTGATATGGTCTCGCATGATATTCTTATCGATAAACTCTGCAAATACAACTTAGATGGGGCTACTATAAGGTGGGTGCATAACTGACTGGATAACCGTACTCAGAAAATAGTTATTAATGGTTCCCAATCCTGCTGGAAAGGTATAACGAGTGGGGTTCTGCAGGGGTCTGTTTTGGGACCGGCTCTGTTCAATATCTTTATCAACAACTTAGATATTGGCATAGAAAGTACGCTTATTAAGTGTGCAGATGATACCAAACTGGGAGGGATTGCAACTGCTTTGGAGGATAGGGTCATAATTCAAAATGGTCTGGACAAATTGGAGAAATGGTCTGAGGTAAACAGGATGAAGTTTAACAAAGACAAATGCAAAGTGCTCCACTTAGGAAGGAACAATCAGTTTCACACATACAGAATGGGAAGAGACTGTCTAGGAAGGAGTACAGCAGAAAGGGATCTAGGGGTTATAGTGGACCACAAGCTAAATATGAGTCAACAGTGTGATGCTGTTGCAAAAAAAGGAAACGTGATTCTGGGATGCATTAACGGGTGTGTTGTGAGCAAGACACGAGAAATCATTCTTCCGATCGACTCTGCGCTGGTTAGGCCTCAACTGGAGCATTGTGTCCAGTTCTGGGCACCGCATTTCAAAAAAGATGTGGAGAAATTGGTCCAGAGAAGAGCAACAAGAATGATTAAAGGTCTTGAGAACATGACCTATGAAGGAAGGCTGAAAGAATTGGGTTTGTTTAGTTTGGAAAAGAGAAGACTGAGAGGGGACATGCTAGCAGTTTTCAGGTATCTAAAAGGGTGTCATAAAGAGGAGGGAGAAAACTTGTTCACCTTAGCCTCTAAGGATAGAACAAGAAGCAATGGGCTTAAACTGCAGCAAGGGAGGTTTAGGTTGGACATTAGGAAAAAGTTCCTAACTGTCAGAGTGGTTAAACACTGGAATAGACTGCCTAGGGAGGTTGTGGAATCTCTATCTCTGGAGATATTTAAGAGTCCATCAGGGATGGTCTAGACAATATTTGGTCCTGCCATGAGGGCCGGGGACTAGACTCGATGACCTCTCGAGGTCCCTTCCAGTCCTAGAGTCTATGAATCTATGCCCAAAACATAGGAAAGTTATATTATCCTCACTTTACAGATGGGAATGGAGGCCTAGAGATATTAAGCAATTCACCCAAGAGTTCCTAAGTCCTAGTCCCTTGGCTACCAAATCAGTCTTCCTCTCTAGCTGCCCTGCAGGACCCTGGATCCTTTGAACTTTCAGGTGGGTCAGGCAAACTCTCTTCTTCTAACCAGGTCGGGGCAGTGGCGGAGAAGACACTCCCCTACTTTGGCTTCCATGTGGAAAAGGGAGATGATATTGGCTTCCTGGGTGGGAAGGGAGAGAATGTCTCCTGCTAATGCCTCTCCAATGTTGTGTAAATACAATTATCCCTGTTTTACAAAATAAATAGACACAGAAAATTTTGAATGCCTTTCTCAAGCTCACGCACCAAGTCAGTGTCATACTCTGAACATCTAGCTCTCCAGAGTCCTGGTCCTGTATTTTTGCCAAGACCATCAGATAATGTCTCCTGGTGTTATTATTGAGAGGCTCAGATGCCAATAGAAGAAGACCCAGCAATTATTTTCCACTGCAAAATAAGCTCTGCAGATACAAGTACTGAGACCTTAAAATGCTGCTGACAATGGAATAATAAAAAAAGAGATAATCTTATCAAAGAAAGTAGTTGGCAAGCTGTATGGCACCCTGGGAGGTTTTCTTTTAAATAAATATCAATATTGTTTTTCACTTCTTTTTAGGAACTGAAAGACTGTTCAAGTTCACTGCTGGCTTGGCAAAGTTACACTTCTCCTCCCAGAAGCCCTTTAAGGAAATCTTGGCAAGATACTTTCTTTAAAACATTATTAATGTTTAATTACTTTATATTATTAAAAATGAATATCATTTATCTTAAGGGTCTGCTCCAAAGCCAATTGCAGTTAATGGGGATCTTTCTATTGACTTCAGTAGGCTTTGGATCAGGCCCTTGTTACCTCAAAACCTGTTATTGAATAATAAGGAAGTGACATAAAGTAGGTTCGACTCCTACCAGCATCTATCAACTGGGAAAGTTAGAAATCTGTGTGCCTAACGCCTGTGTTGCACTGAAATAAAGGATAGAGAGAATATAATCTTAAATAGAAAGAAGACTTATTAAGGGATAGTTCCAACTGGAGTGGAGGAGGATTCATTAAAGGGATCACTACAAATACCCAAGAATAGAGTCCAGCAAGGGGCATAAAGCCCAGACCCTTAAACCGTCCCTTGGTTAAACTATTAAGTGCCCAAAAAACAATTACTGTCTCTTTTTCACTGCGGATGGAGGTTACCAGCAACTGATGGACCATCTCAGAGTCTCAGGAACATCGAAGGATCTGGCTGTCTACCGCCGAAGCAGGAGATCAACAGATCTGGGCTGATGGCAAGGTCTTCACTGGATCCTTTGATGGAATACAGGAATCAGATATCAGGCAAGTATTAAAGTCCTTGGCAAGTGTGAATGGCCAAAGTCTTGATCCGATAACTGCATAAAGAAACTGGACGTGGCTGCCTTGATGGTGGACAGCCCCTGTGTCATTGCTGGCAGTTCCTTATATGCTCTCTCTGGTGCAAATTGCTAAGGCATGCTCTGGCAGACACTGTCCCCAACCGGTTCCAGCCAGCTCAGTCCCTCAAGTTCTGGCAGGAAACAGAGTTTTGGCAGGAAAATGCCATGAAGAAAGATACCAAGATGTAGTTCAAACCTTTCCTACCACATGCGCCATCTTGAATTTTTAGACTCCATTTTGAATTGCAGCAACATGTATTATAATACATAACAAAAGTATAACCATACACCAATATCACCTTACACCCTCAATTAGAATAAGGTTTCAAGGTGTCATGTGTCTGTGTATCACTAAGGCCTAGAATTGCTGTTGAGTCAGTGTGAAGCAATGAAAACAGCTACAGACATGGATGAGAGCTTGTTTTGTTCAGAATATCACCAAGATGAATCATCGCTGGGTTTCATACTCTGTTACCATCTCAACTATTTTGACTTCATGAATTACACTTGTGCCATGTAAAGCTACAGTAAGGCTCTATGCCATGCCAAGAGTCCTAGACCATTTTGATATCACAATCAACAAAGCGTAACAAAGTAATGTTCTCTTTTAAAATTGGGTTCCTCTTCTGCTGTTATAAAACCAAAAAAGATTAGGAAGATCACTTTTCTAATTCAAGGTCATTTAGGGCTAAGGAATATTTCTTTTGGCATTTTTAAACTCCTCTTGGAGACTCTTAGGCATTTTAAAATGAAATAAATCCTCCAAGTTTCAGTTTACTGCAATTGTACCTATTGGGACAAGGAATTTTAACTGTGTTGTGTGCAACATGGATCGGGTAGCCTTGGTTTCCTAAACACAAGAGGTGCTGTCCCTTGGGAAAATGAATAATGCTACCACTACTGGCAAAGAGTATAAAACCCACTACAGCGACAATACATCAACACTAACCCCAGCAAAGAAATGATGCACCGCAAAACAATATAACAAAGGAGGCCTTTACTGGGAGTAGGAAAATAAGCTCTAGGGAAAGAAAGGGTCAAGGTTTATTAATAAACATGAACAAATTTCCCAGCCCCTTCCCAGGCAGATAGTACACTGAGGCTGAGTCCAGAGATGAGTGCTGTAGGACTATAAATGTTGGCTGGCTTAAACAAAAACATACTCTTCTAGTGTCTTTGCCCATGGGAGGGGGGCAGGGTCCTCTCCTAGCTCCCTACTCTGGAGGTCTTGGCAACTGGTGCCAACTGACATCTTTGCCACTCTGGATGCTGGTCTCTGCAGGGTTAGAACTGCCTGACTCATGCATCAGATCTCAGAGTAGTTCAAAGTCTCACTTTGTGGAGAGTGGGAGCTAATCAGACTCTCTGAGCTGTTCTACTTCTCCCTCAGTTCCCAACTAAAAGCCCCAGTCAAAGCTGGAATTGAAGGTTATCTTTGTCTGAGTCAGGCTGTCCCCTCCCAGTTAGTAGCTGAGCAGCTCTGGCTAATCACTGGCCTAGAAAATTGCTTGTCCACATCACCCCATGAGAAGCCTCCCTATTGATCTCAGCAGGAATTCCTACTCCATTCTCTACATAAGAAAGAACGGCTGTACTGGATCAGACCAATGATCCATATAGCTCAATATCCTGTCTTCCAGCAGCAGCCAGTGCCAGCAGCGCCGTATTATTGCCTAGGCCGACCAGGCCTAGGTCTAAGGCGGCAAATTTGCAGGGGCGGAAGCTCCCCTCCGTGCCCCTGCTCCAGCTCACCTCCGCCTCCTCTGCAAGTGCGCTGCAGCATCCTGTTTCTCTCCCCTCCCAGCACTTGTGCCACGAAACAGCTGTTTCGCGGGGCAGGGAGGGAGGGGGAGGAGGGGGAATGCCATGCCCTGGGGGAAGAGGCAGGGCTGGGGGCAGGGATTTGGGGAGAGGGTTGGAATGGGGGGGAAAGGGCAGAGTAGGGGCAGGGCCAGGGCGGCAATTATTTCCCGGCCTAGGGGCAGCAAAATTATTAATCCTCCACTGAGTGCCAGATGTTCATTACCTCTGAAGCATGACAGGGCAGTTATCAAGTGATCTATCCCCTTTCACCCAGTCCGAGCTTCTGGCAGTCAGAGGTTTAGACACCCAGAGCATGGGGTGTATTCCTGGCCATATTGCCTAATAGTCATTGATGGACCTATCCTCCTTGAACTTATCTAATTCTTTTTTTAAACACCAGTTAGACTTGGGGTCAGCAACCTTTCAGAAGTGGTGTGCCAAGTCTTCATTTATTCACTCTAATTTAAGGTTTCATGTGCCAGTAATACATTTTAATGTTTTTAGAAGGTCTCTTTCTATAAGTCTATAATATATAACTAAACTATTGTTGTATGTAAAGTAAATAAGGTTCTTAAAATGTTTAAGAAGCTTCATTTAAAATTAAATTAAAATGCAGAGCCCCCCCAGACTGGTGGCCAGGACCCGAGCAGCGTGAGTGCCACTGAAAATCAGCTCGCGTGCTGCCTTTGGCACGCATGCCATAGGTTGCCTACCCCTGAGTTAAACTATTGGCCTTCACCTCCCCCACCAATGAGTTCCACAGGTTGACTGTGCATTGTGTGAAGTACTATTACTTAATATTTGTTTTAAACTTGTTGCCTTTTAATTTTATTGGGTGACTCCTGGTTTTTGCGTTCCATGAAAGGGTAAATAATATTTCCCTATTCACTTTCTCCACACCATTCATGATTTTATAGACCTCTATCATATCCACCCTCAGTCATCTCTTTTCTAAGATGAACAGTGTAGTCTTTTTAATCTTTCCTCATACAGAAGCTGTTCCATATTCCTAATCATTTTTGTGGTCCTACTCTGCATCTTTTCCAATTCTAACATGTTTCTTGAGATGAGAATACCAGAAATGCATGAAGTATTTCAGGTGGGCATACCATGGATTTATATAGAGATTATTTGATATTTTCTGTCAAATTATCTCTCTTTTTCCTAAGGTTTCCAAACATTGTTTGTTTTTTTAGACTGTCGTTGCAGATTGAGCAGATGTTTTCAGAGAACTATCAAAAAGGACTCAAAGATCTTTCTTGAGTGGTAACAGCTAATTTAGACCCATCATTTTGTATGTATAGCTTGGTTTATATTTTCCAATGTGCATTACTTTGCATTTAGCAACACTGAACTTCATCTGCCATTTTGTTGCCCAGTCATCCAGTTTAAGGAGATCCCTTTGTAACTGTTCAGTCAGCTTTGGACTTAACTATCTTGAGTAATTTTATATCCTCTGCAAACTTGGCCATCTCACTGTTTAGCCCTCTTTCCAGCTCATTTATGAATACATTGAACAGCACTGGTCCCGGTACAGATCCCTGGGGGACTCCACTGTTTACCTCTCTTCATTACCAAAACTGACCATTTATTCCTACTCTTTGTTTCCTATCTTTTAACCAGTTGCTGATCTATGCAAGAACCTTCCCACTTAGCCCATGACTGCCTACTTTGCTAAAGAGTGTTTAGTGAGGGACCTTGTCAAAGGCTTTCTGAAAATCCAAGTACACTATATCAACTGAATCACCCTTGTCCACGTTTGTTGACACCCTCAAAGAATTCTGATAGATTGGTGAGGTATGATTTCCCTTTTAAAAAGCCATGTTGATTCTTCCCTAACATATTGTGTTCATCATTGTGTATCCAATAATTCTGTTCTTTACTATAATTTCAGCCAGTTTGCTTGGTACTGAAGTTAGGCTTACCAGCTTGTAATTGCCAGGATCACCTCTGGAACCTTTTTTTAAAAATCAGTGTTACATTAGCTATCCTCCAGTCCACTTAGGGATCTGGGGCAAAATCAATACTTGGTCCTGCTAGTGAAGGCAGGGGGCTGGACTTGATGACCTTTCAAGGTCCCTTCCAGTTCTAGGAGATGGGATATCTCCATTAATTTAATTTAATATGGGAACAGTTGAAATCTCCCATTATTACCCCATTAACCTCTCTAATCTCCCTGAGCATTTCACAGTCACCCTCACCATCCTGGTCGTGTGGGTAGTAGTATATTCCTACTGCTATCCTCATTATTAAAGCATAGAATTAATATCCACAGATTATATGGTACTGTTTGATTCATTTAAGAATTTGACTATATTTGACTCTATGCTTTCTTTCAGATATAGGGCTACTCTTCCGCTAGTGCAACCTACTCTGTCATTACTATAGGATTTGTACCCTGGTATGATCATGCCCCTTTGATTATCTTTGTTCCACCAAGTTTCTCTGATGTCTGTTATATCAATAGCCTCATTTAATACTAAGCACTCAAGTTCACCCATCTTAGTATCTAGACTCCTTGCATTTGTATACAAGCACTTGTAACATTTGGCAGTATTTAGTTGTCTGCCTTCATGTGATGTAGCTAAATGGGATTCATTTTCATTTGACTGCTTCTGTTCAGTTCCTACCTGCACTTTATCAACTTCTATCCTCTCCTCTTTACTAGGATATAGAGTATCCTCTTTAATAAATCCTATCCCAAGGGCTTTGTCTTCTCCACACCTGTTGGCTTTCCCCCAGACCTTAATTTAAAAACTCCTCTACAACCTTTTTAAACTTTACTTGCCAGTAATCTTGGTCCATGTTGGTTTAGGTGGAGCCCATCATTCCTGTATAGGGTCCTCCTTTCCCAAAAGGTTCCCCAGTTCCTAATAAGCCTAAACTCTTCTTCTCTATGCCATTTTTCCCATCCACACAGTGGGACTCTGCCTGTCTTCTATGCACAGGGCCAGTTACAGGAAGCATTTCACAGAATTCTACCCTTCTATTCCTCCCCCCCTCTCCTTCCGGGGGTATCAGCAGTCCTCAGTCTGCACCTGCCTTTGTGGCCACCTGCCACCCCAAAGTCTAATCCCTTGCCTCAGGGACAAGGCATGGTTCATCAGCAGGGCCGGCTCCAGCATTTCTGCCACCCCAAGCAAAAAAAAAAAAAAGCCACGATCAGCAGTGGCAATTGGGGGAGGGTGGGGAAAAGCTGCGATCGGCGGCAGCAGTTCGGCAGCAGGTCCTTCGCACCTAGAGGGAGTGAGGAATCTGCCGCCCCCAAATTGCCGCAGGTGCCACCCCTCTCCCTTGGCCGCCCCAAGCACCTGCTTGTTAAGCTGGTGCCTGGAGCCAGCCCCGTTCATCAGCCATGTATAAGGGGGGAGGGGGAGACCCAGTCACACCCACTACTCTGGGTCCCGGCCCAGGGACCCTCTGGCAGCAGCCCTGTCCTGTCCTCCTTCTCTTCTGCTTGCGCTCCCTGGGCCACTTCCCTTTGGTCCTTGCACCTTCTTGGCCCTTTCTTTCAGGGGCCTCAGCCTGGCAGGTATCAGGCTGGAGCTTTCCTTCTGCTCCCCTGAGCCTGCCCAGCCCTGCTCTATCTAAGGTGCTATCCTTGGGAGCCAGTGCTCCTCCCTTGCTTTGCAGCCTTTATATAGGGCCCAGCCTGGCCCCGATTGGCTGCTTCTAAGCCTTCTCTGGGGTACTATTAACCCTTTGTCTGCCAAAGTGGGACAACTGCCCCACTACATTTACAGATTTCATGGGGGAAACCAGCATTTCTCAAACACAAAAGGGGGTGCAGAGGGCTCACAAGGTTATTTTAGGCAGGTTGTGGTATTGCCACCCTTCCTTCTGTGCTGCCTACAGAGCTGGGTGGCCAGAGAGCAGCGGCTGTTGGCCGCGTGCCCAGCTCTAAAGGCAGTGTCCTGCTAGTAGCAGCACAGAAATACAGTGGCAATACCATACCATGCCATCCTTACTCCTGCACTGCTGGTGGTGGTGGTGCTGCCTTCAGAGTTGGGCTTCTGGCCAGCAGTTGCCGCTCTCCATCCGCCCAGCTCTGAAGGCAGTGTCACCACCAGCAGCAGTGCAGAAGTATGGGTAGCAGTACTGCAACCCCCCCATACACAATAACCTTGAGATTTCCTTCCCCCTCTCCCCTCAACTCCTTTTTGGGTAAGGATCCCTGCAATTACAACACTGAATTCTTGCTGTAAATGGTGTATGCTCCAAGCAATGTCTGATATTTAGGGCCCTACCAAATTCACTGTCTATTTTGCTCAAGTTCATGGTCCATAGAATTTTAAAAATCATTAAATTTCATGATTTCAGATATTTAAATTTGAAATTTCAATCTGAACTGTAATCCATTGGGTAAAAAACAAAGAGGACAAGCTTTTGAAACTGAAATCCTTTATCTACAATGCAGGACAGCAGCAGTGAAAGCATCTTTCAACCAGTTCTGTTCTTGAGGTATCACATCTATGTATCAGAGTATATAGGTCAATGTCCTTACTACCCTGCCAAGTATGTTAATTATAATTTATTATTATATTGACTTCTGTTTACTAGGAGCAAGGCTCAGATCAAAATTTGTTCCCTGTAGCCACCAGTCACATGGCCTGACTAATTTTTTTTTTCCTTCAAATTTGGTAGATTTTATTGGAAACTAAAGGTGGGATATTCAAAAGTGTATCAGTATTACAAATCTCATTGACAATCAAAGGAAGTCTGTGCTTCTAAATCACTTATGGTTTTGAAAATCCCACCCTGAATTATATAGCTAATGTGCATATTCCCAAAGTATAGAAAGGCAACACTCTTGAAATATCACTTAATTTCATGTTACTGTAAGCATGACTCACTGACCAGCATTCCTTCTGGTGGCTGGGTGTGACATTGCATCCTCTCCCCCTTATTGCCCCCTGCTGACAGCCTTTTTGGCCCTGCAGTGGTCCACTTCTTGTGACTTGGCCTACAGGCTGGGTCATACATAGTCCTACCCCTTCCAGGGTAAACCAATAATCTACTAAGCAATAGTCTGTCAACCTCACATTGTATCTTCAGTCTGAATCAGGACTCACTAGTGCCTATCCCTAATCCCAGGGGTTTTCAGTAGTCCTTACCCCTTGTCAGGAGGGTTTTCTGCTCCACTTTTCTCAGTGGGCTGCTAAGGGAAGCCAAGCCCTGCCTTGGGCTTCACCCCAGCATCTTCCTGGGCTCCCAGTGTATCATCAACACCCTCTCTAAGCCTCTTCCACAGGCTCACTACAGAGCTTAGCACTTCCCACCACCCAGCTGGTTCTGCTGTAGAATGGTTTTCTTTGTTTCCCTGACCCAGCAGGACTCTTCCTGCTCCTTGCAGGCCTCTCTACCAGTGCGCAGAATCCTGGTGTCACGCTGTCTGGAATGGCTCACGGACATGAGTGCCAAGCTCAGGGCGCACTGTCCAGAAGCAGGGCAAAACCCCCAAACTCTTTGTATGTTCTATTATTAGAGATCACCAGTAACAAGTGTGAACTCCTAAAGCACTATAACAGTCTTATGAGCAGGGCCAGTTCCAGGCACCAGCCCACCAAGCATGTGCTTGGGGCAGCGCGGCGGGGCGCTCCGGCCTGAGAGCGGGGCCGCAGCGGGCTTGCCGCCCTCCCCCCGGGGCCCCGACCAGTCGCGGAAAGCGGGGCCCCGGCCGGGCTCGCCACCCTGCTCGCGGCGCTCTGGCCGCCGGGAGCTCGCCACCCTCCCCCCGGCGCTCTGGCCACAGGGAAGAGCGGAGAGCCCCGGCCAGGCTCTCCGCCCTGCTCCCGGCGCTCTGGCCTTTAGGAGTTCAGAGTGCAGGAGGGGACTCTAGGTTGAGGTAGTGGATTGGGATTTGAGAGGGGAGTGAGGGATCAGGATGGGGGTGTGGGCTCTTGGGTAGGTCCAGGGATGAGGGGTTTGAGGTGCAGGAGGGGGGCTCCAGCCTGGGGGGTGGAGCTGAGGGGTTTGGAGTATAGGAAGGGGCTGGGCTGAGGCAGGGGGTTGGTGTGCAAGAGGGGGTGCAGGCTTCCAGCGGCTCTTATCTCAAGGAGCTCTGGGAAGCAGCAGCATGTCCTCCCTCCGGCTCCCACATGGAGGCACAGCCAGGTAGCTCTGTGCACAGCCCTGTCCACAGGCACTGCCCACGCTGTTCCCAACCAGTTCCCTGACTCCAGCCTGGCCTCTCTCACTGAAAGGTAGCCAGAGATATGCTCTCCTTCCTGCTCAGGGCCTAACTGGGTCAGGATCAGCCCTTTTAACTCCTCTCTCAAGGCTTGACACCTACTGCAGGTGTAGCAGGGTGAGGCTGATTGCACCCATCGGATCTCATTAACTCCTTCACACTCAGTGTGGAGTTGCTACACCCCATTACAGTTACCCAAACTACAGAATATTATACTTCAAAAAAAAAATATGTGCAACCTGGGAACAATGTTTTTGGCTAGAGTGCAGCACCATTGGGCAGTATAGCTCATCAATATAAAGGTCTTTCGATGAGTTCAAAATAAGAATAAGTGGGCCACATTTTGCTTGGTTCCATGGGAGCAGAATCTGCCTCAATACACGTAGTTTCTAAGACAGAATATGAAGCAGCTTGTGATCTAAAGCCAGGAGTTATGGCACATTTTTAAAAGAGTGAGTAGGAACGAAACTCACAACTCGTGAAGTCCTAATCATAATACATTCTGGTTCACATTTTCCAAGAAAAATATAAATAATTCTATTTGTATTCTGAGTCTTTTTCACATATGTCAGTATAAGGCCCTTAAGAGTTATGTGTCACCATATTTGACTGGTCTTGCATAAAGCATGGCATGATAGAGGTGCACAAAAGAGTGAACTGCTTAGAGTAATAAATCAGCTGTTCCTATTTACCCTCACTCAAAATACTAGAACAAGAGAGAAATCCAATGAACATAAAAATCAATGAGTTTTTAAAACTGATAAAAGGAAATACTTGTTTATATTTTGCATAATTAACCTGTGAAACTCCCTGACACCAAAGGTTATTAAGACTAACATCTTAGTACGATTCAACAAAAGAACAGATTCTTTCTATGAATAATATGCATAATTCCATTAGATATGATAGGATATTAAAAATAAGGGAAAAAATCCTTTTCCTTGAGGGCACAAAATAACCCCTAATTCTGTGGGATTAGGAAGAAGCTTTCCTTATATAAAAGTTATTCTCTAATATTCCATTTGGGAATTTCTTGCATCTTCTTCTGAAACTGGCCTCAGATGGTGACAGGATACAGAAGTAGGCAGACTGAAGAGGTCTGCTCCAGTGTTCCAGGATGACACAGATCATCCCTATATTTGCCTGGGGAGGTCTAAATTAGCTGCCTAATGTGGCTTAAAATTCACATTAACAAAGGGTTAGTAAAGCACTTTGAAGATGAGAAGGACAAAATAATTGCTAAGTATAATGGTTACTATTAATACTACTGAATATATGACATTCACAGAAATAAGAAAGCCATTTCTTCTTTTAATTAGATGTCAAGTCCTGTCTTCAGAATTCTGTTTTTCCCTGATAGATAGTATAAAAGATTATTAATTTACCTTTACAAAAGTTCACCCAGTGTGGCAAACTTTCATGAAGTTATTGCGAATTTTATGAGATTTGGATATTTTTAAGGCCTCAGCTCCTGGAGTCAGGTGATCACGTGAAACTTAGTTCTGTTTATTTATTTATGGAGAAAAGCTTGGAAACATGACCACAGTGTTCCCTAAAAGCTCAGAAATCTGACAGCAAACATAAATGACCCCAAATTTATTATTATTTAAAAATATCATGAATTTTAAGCTAATTGCAGATTAAATAAATAAAAAAAATAATTTATTTAGAGGCCTCACTCAAAATTTGTGAATTCTTGAGGTTGGCAATAATGTTCAATCAAAGAAATGCAATGGGTCTAAGATCAGCATAATGCTTTTATACTGCAAAAGAATTTAATACATGTTAGTAAGAGGATCCACTGCAATCTTTAGTCCGATTAAATCAAACTTAAGAAACTAACGTGGTTTCTTACAATGTGTGTCTTAGGGTGACCAGACAGCAAGACAGGGGTTGGGGGGTAATAGGAGCCTATATAAGAAAAAGACCCCAAAATTGAGACTGTCCCTATAAAATCGGGACATCTGGTCTAAAGAAACTAGTGAATGAATGAAGACTCCATACACAGGCTAATATTTACAGCCTAATAGCCTCATACCAACCAAGTAGAATTATATCCAGGCTATTAAGATTGCCAGAGATCTTACTATTTTTAGAAAAACCGCAATTTCTCACAGCCTGACATCCCAGTTCTATGTCTGTGTTCTAAAGGGAAGAGAAATGTAGGAAAAATTGCTTTTAAAAAGACATCATTTTATCCATTAATCTACTGTACTATAATGTTCATAAACATTCATTAAGCATATATTTCATCATTTTGAGTTAGATGAGAGATGAAAAGAGACAAAAACTAGAGCTGGGCAGGAACTAGATTTGCTGTTTCATAGGAAATTCTGTGATTCCAATTTTTTCCCATTTCAAAATGGAACAAGAACCAAAACAGTTAGAAGTTTCCCATTTAACAAAATGACAAAATAATTCATTTTGGGTTTATTGAAATATTTTGTTTCAATAAAATCAAAGCATTTAATTGCTTTCAACCTATAACTTTTAAAAAATAAATAAAACAATCAATTTCATGTTGATAAATTATTTTGAAATAAAAAATTGTAACATTACATTCTGAACATGTCAAAATAGGATATCAAAATCCTTCATATGTTTTGTTTTTCCACCTAAACAAAATTTTGTCAAAACTGACACATTTTTCCCTATAATTATAAATATAGTAATTGCCAATTAACCCAATGTGCCCCTCAAACCGCCATCAATTGGCTTATTGATTAGGGCAAAGGATGGTGGTAAGGAAAGATTTGAAGGACATGGTAGTGGCCTTATACAACAGTTTGTATATTTCTAGGATAAAACAAAACAACCAAAACCAAACAGGTTAAGCACTAGTAGACACCAAAAGAGCTTTGAGATGGAGACAGAGCTATGAAGATCAGGCAACACACAAGATTACCGTATCAATACTGGATTGCTGGTAATTTATAAATATATGGAACCTTGTTGGGCTCTACACATCCAGTGGTTTTCTCCATTGGCTCATCTATCTTTTAGTGTAAGATGCATCACAATGGTAGGAAACTACAAGGGTGTTGACAATCTGTATGGTCTCCTCTTCGTTTCATATAGTATGCAAGCCTAGGGATGGTCATTTTTTGATCAGATGCATTGAGTAAACAAAAGTGTCAGTGGCCCCAATTCTGCAAACATTTATGCATATGTTAACTTTATGCAGATGAGTAATCCCATTGAATTTGATGGGATTACTCATATGCATAAGCAGCTGGAAAACCAGGGGCTAAAGACTGTAATGCTGCACTTACAGCTGCGTATTAGGCCCCTTTGAATAATTATTATTATAATTAGTAAGGCAATTCTTGCTCCAGTTGATGCTATGCTATGGCCAAATCTTGCCCTCATTGACGAGGAGGGCTAAACTCTTAATGGCTTCAGTGGTAGCATGATTGGACATGTACTGAGCTATTTCCATGAAAAGTAAAGGTAGGTTGAACTTCCTATTTCATTGCAAAATTTTGAAGAAAAGTGGGAAAGTTCACAATATATTTTTCCTTGTCTTTCAACCAGTTCTAATGTTCAGTCCTTGCAGGACAATTTTCTAATACAGTCATCACAATACCCACTTGTGTGTGCATCTATGTGTAACCTATGCCTGCTTCGGAGGGTGCTCTGTCCCCCTCCTGTGGCATCTAGACTATGTAGCGATTGAGTCTGCTACAGCCATGGCTAAGGGCCATGAGACTTTTAGCTCATGCAGTAGAGGCTCATGCACAAAGTTTCAGAGGTCCCAAGTTCAATCCCACTGCCCCCAACTTGGGTTTGTTAGTGTTACGTATGCTTGTGCACAGACTTGTATGGAAGGAAAGAATGCATCAACAAGTGACACTGCAAAAGTCAAACATTTTCATTTCTCATTAAAATATCACAAACCCCTAAACCTTTGGGGTTGATTGTAAATGTGCAAAAATACAATAGCTGCCACTCCCCTCCCCTTTCTCCCAAACTCCTTTTGTATGTGTGGAGGTCTACTTCCCCTCTTGTGCTATCGTATTATCCTCTATGCAGAGGAACAGGATATTCTTGAGGGATTGTCCCTGTGGTAAAAAAGGGAAAAGTCCTTGGATTCCAACCTTATATTAGTTAATTTATAATACTCTGTTCCCCGGGAAATGCTGTACAGAAAGAACCAATGGCACATCTTGTCTAATCAGTGTTCTCAGCTCAGCAAGTTAACTTGACATTTACATGAAAATTCATAGTTATTGAACTAATTGAGCAAGCTGTCTTTTGAATAAAAAATGATTTTATTACATTTTTCCCGGTTTACTCAGATCTGAATTACCTCATTTCCCCGTCCTGTCCATCAGATTTAGAATTCCCTTCTGGCCATTCTAAATCACAGTCATTATGTTTTGAACACTTGGTTGTTCATTTGAAGAGGGAAAAAAATGTAATGAAGCTTATTTTGGCTAGTTTCTTCCAGTTTTCAGTAGTGCACAAATCTTCGGAATATGAGTGCTTTAATTCAAGAGGTGGGTGTGACAATTCTGGATATATCTGAAAAATATCTGTAGCCTTCAGGACCCTGCAAGCCTCAGTGATTGGCCTAGTAGCACTCTAAACTAGCTTAAAGTTCTCCTATCACAGAAAGGATATAATCTTCCAACATTTTTAGCTAAATTCTAAGGATTTGTGTAACAGCTTTAGGAAGGAGAGCTCCTAATTTCCCATGTTTCATAACTCCCTATGATGAATCCACTTCCCCATCATCCCTTCATCTTCCCTCCACCTTCCCTGCTACTGAGACTATGCAGCAGATAGGTGTTCCATAGTACTAGGGGTGTAATAACTCTTTTGAGTAGTTCAAAGGGAACAAATGTAGGGTTTATAGCAGGGATCGGCAACCTTTAGCACCCTGGCGGGCTGGGCCGGTTTGTTTACCTGCCGCGTCCGCAGGTTCGGCCGATCGCAGCTCCCACTGGCCGCAGTTCGCCGCTCCAGGCCAATGCGGGCTGCGGGGAAGTGGCCCGGGCCGAGGGATGTGTTGGCCGCCGCTTCCTGCAGCCCGATTGGCCTGGAGTGGCGAACCGCAGCCAGTGGGAGTCGTGATCGGCCGAACCTCTGGATGCGGTAGGAAAACAAACAGGCCTGGCCCGCCAGGGTCCTTACCCTGGCGGGCTGTGTGCCAAAGGTTGCCGATCCCTGGTTTATAGCCTTGATAAAGGGCCAATTTTCCTTTATTTTCTTAAAATAACATTTTTGTTAAAATACCCATATTCTATAGTCACCTACCCTTTTCCCAGTTTGCCTTGACAATATAAAGGCACAACAATCTGCCTCAATTTCTGTACTGTCTTTTCTGCCCCATTTTGTCCATCGGAGTGATCTGGCCTTCTAGCCAACCCACATAGAGTCCAACCCCTTTTGGGGCCTCACAGTCTTCTACTTAAAATCCATCAGAAAATAGCAAAATGATAAATCTTCAGCCCAGCCAGGCTCAGCTGTTAGCCTTCTTACTTGCAGGCTAGCCCCAGCTGCAATAAACTGTCCCAACATCAACTCCTGGGCTTCAATCTCACCACCTAGAGGTTGGCCCACTCTACCCCTTAATTGAGGTTTTCAGGTAAGCTGCAGTCCCTGTCTCAGATCCTTACCCAGGACAGCTGTGTGATCTGTTTCCTTACCAACCTCCAGCTTTGTCTTTGTTTTTGGCAGAGCAGTTTCATAATATGGAGCTATGACTGCTACTTTCTTTATTCCTTTTTAGCCTAATTTTTTTTTAACTTCTGTACAATCAGTGTTGTATCCTGAAGGAATCACAACAAGGGTTTTTTTTTTTTTTTTTTTTTTTTTTTTTTTTTTTTGCACTATCCCATTTCCCTGACATTCTCAGTAGGCCCTTTAGGGAAAAGATCATCTTTGATTCGAGGCCAACTCAATTTTTTTCAGAAAGAAACTTTCCTCCCATAAACTATTGCCCACAATGCCATAGAATATGATCAATAGTTTCTTTGTGCATATTATATAGTTGATCTTTGTCTTTTTAGCAAGTTTAACTTACTTAGCGTACAGAGACCGCCTAACACTCTAAAAAGGACTACTTTTCCTTTTCTATCATGACTGTGAAGTATAGTATTCTCTTTAATTTTTGAACTTGTATCATAGAACCTGCAACCTTGTCATTCCTTCACAACCTTATTTTAAATTCTTGTCTCCTTAAGAGAATATTAATAGCCACCTCCTCATTTTGGGGGGCATGTTTTGCTGCTTTGTCAGCCATCTCATTTTCAAGTATTCTGATATGCTCTGGAATACACGCTATTGTTACACAGATATCTGCATTATTTTCATAGTTAGGAACGTTATTTCACTTATGTCATTTCTGCCTTCTGAAGTCCCTGTTCTGATTATCTGATTCCTTGTCAGAAATAATGGCAAATTTACAGCTGCAGTCACACATCTCTTCTCCAGGTTAGTGCCAACATTATCCCCATTCGTTCAGAATGATCACATAATTCAATAGCCTTTTAGATTACTGGATTCCAGAACTCAGTCCCTGGAAAAATCATGGAGCAGGTCCTCAAGGAATCAATTATGAAACATTTAGAGGAGAGGAAAGTGATCAGGAACAGTCAGCATGGATTCACAAAGGGGAAGTCGTGCCTGACTAACCTAATTGCCTTCTATGATGAGATAACTGGCTCTGTGGATGAGGGGAAAGCAGTGGATGTGTTATTCCCTGACTTTAGCAAAGCTTTTGATACGGTCTCCCACAGTATTCTTGCCGCCAAGTTAAAGAAGTATGGGCTGGATGAATGGACTGTAAGGTGGATAGAAAGCTGGCTAGATCGTCGGGCTCAACGGGTAGTGATCAAAGGCTCCATGTCTAGTTGGCAGCCGGTTTCAAGCGGAGTGCCCCAAGGGTCGGTCCTGGGGCCGGTTTTGTTTAATATCTTTATTAATGATCTGGAGGATGGTGTGGACTGCACTCTCAGCAAGTTTGCAGATGACACTAAACTAGGAGGCGTGGTAGATACACTAGAGGGTAGGGATCGGATACAGAGGGACCTAGACAAAGAGGATTGGGCCGAAAAAAATCTGATGAGGTTCAACAAGGACAAGTGCAGAGTCCTGCACTTAGGACGGAAGAATCCCATGCACTGCTACAGACTAGGGACCAAATGGCTAGGTAGCAGTTCTGCAGAAAAGGACCTAGGGGTCATAGTGGACAAGAAGCTGCATATGAGTCAACAGTGTGCTCTTGTTGCCAAGAAGGCTAATGGCATTTTGGGCTGTATAAGTAGGGGCATTGCCAGCAGATCGAGGAACGTGATCGTTCCCCTTTATTCGACATTGGTGAGGCCTCATCTGGAATACTGTGTCCAGTTTTGGGCCCCACACTACAAGAAGGATGTGGAAAAATTGGAAAGAGTCCAGCGGAGGGCAACAAAAATGATTAGGGGTCTGGAGCACATGACTTATGAGGAGAGGCTGAGGGAACTGGGATTGTTTAGTCTCCAGAAGAGAAGAATGAGGGGGGATTTGATAGCAGCCTTCAACTACCTGAAGGGGGGTTCCAAAGAGGATGGAGCTCGGCTGTTCTCAGTGGTGGCAGATGACAGAACAAGGAGCAATGGTCTCAAGTTGCAGTGGGGGAGGTCCAGGTTGGATATCAGGAAAAACTATTTCACTAGGAGGGTGGTGAAATACTGGAATGTGTTACCTAGGGAGGTGGTGGAGTCTCCTTCCTTGGAGGTTTTTAAGGCCCGGCTTGACAAAGCCCTGGCTGGGATGATTTAGCTGGGAATTGGTCCTGCTTTGAGCAGGGGGTTGGACTAGATGACCTCTTGAGGTCCCTTCCAACTCTGATATTCTATGATTCTATGAACTAGGAATTCAGAATGCTGTTCCTGCTCTACCAGTGCTTCCATCTTTTGATCCGGCCGTATAGACTTGGTAAAGCTGACTCCATTTTTCATTAAATAAATTCTGAAATTTCATTTCGTGGTGATGTGTGCTTTCTTCCTTCCCTTGTTTTTTTTCCATACAATTCCATATCCACAAATGGTGGAATAACTGTCCAGCTGTAATTTGATTTCCTATGACTAAAAATTTTTAGTTCTCTCAATTTTTATTTTTTACATGTCTCCTTTACCCATTTTGACCCTGATAATCTGAGGAAGTCTGTGGCAATCCGTATCATTTTGTCTACTGAGCTCCCAGCAGTCCTCATAAATCTGTTGTTTACTTCTATGTTCACAGTTCCCTTTTATCTTTGTCCAAAAGGTTAGATCTGTACCTTTGTCCAAAAGGTACAGATCCTTCTCCAGTGGCTATTTGCAGCACATACACTGGTGTTATTGTGACACATACCAATCACAGAGCTTGGGCCTGAAGCAGTTCTAAGAGTTGTTTTTGAGGCTGAACGAAAAGCTTGGCATTAGTAGTCCACATCTGGTCTTAACAATGCTCGATACATCCTCATCACCTTCTTATCTGCACTCCATTTGTTTCCAGCTACACTTTTACATAGGTTCATCCTACTTTTACACTTGTGTGACATTATCTATGTGATCTCTCCAAGTTCATTTATTATCAAACATTACTTCTAGAAACATAGTTCAAAAGTGTATCCGGATTTTTTTTTTAACCATAAAAGAATAAGTCCCAATCTTCCCTAATTTTCTTCCTGTTTTTTTGCAAACTAGACTTTAAATCCCCAATCATTTCCCCACTTGGAAATTCTCAGGAGTGTCTCATTTGTCTTGTCCATGGCTACTTTAAGTCTTTTATGCTGAATCCAGTTGCCTGCAAAAGGGGAAGTATCTATTCCCATCTGCACACTTTCTGGGAGATCATTTATCATAATGGAAAACAAAGTTCAGCTGATAATACTCCCTTGTCCAGTTCCATTTGTAAGCTTTTATGTTTTTGATAAAGTTGTTCCAGCTTTGACTTTTATAGTTCTGTCACTTAAAAAGCCCCTCATCCACCAGAACACTTTTATCTTAGTTTTGGCTATTTTGTATAGGAGGCCTTCCCTCCATATGCTTTTTAACTGTCCAGGAAGACTGTTATTCTTTGAATCTGCTTATATATTTCCGGAAGCTTTGAATCTTTGCTCAGTTTCCCACAGACATTACTCCAATTTTTTTTTGTCTTTTTGATAATCCTTTTTGCAATTGATTCACATTGTTTATAATTCATTAAGTCTTTACTATTGATTGTATGTTTTTTCTTGCTTGTATGCCTTATTTCTTTCCTTGATTGCTAATTTGCAAAATCATCGTTCCATCAGGGAACAAGATTTTTAAATCAAACAATTTGATGTTTTGTAGATGACCAGATCAGCTCCTGCTGTGATTCCTTTTATTATGTTCCTCCTAGGTTGTTGCTTGTATGGTTACTGCATAAACATACATCAACCCAGATGTAACCAGGTGTGGCTAATTAAGCTGACTGCTGGTTAACACTTTCCTGTCAGGGATGGGGCTGACACATCTCATCACAATTCCATGCCTTGAAGATGTAAATGCTAAGTATTTTCCCCCCTCACCTCTAGTCAAACAATAAAAAGCAACCATATATGTTCTTTCAGAGAAGCAAACTGGGGAAAACAAAAAAAACCCTCTAACTGCTGCTTTGGAAAACATAGTAAAGTATTTGAAATGCCCCTTTCATAAAGCAACTGTATTCATACAAATGAGATTGACAGCAGGCAGAAACACTACAGTTTGGACTACTTATTGCTTTAATATTTGATATTTCTTAAGAATATGTATACTTCTAATTAGTAATAATTAGTGGGCCGGAGCCAAAATCCCAGGTCCAGATATCCCTGAAATTTGGGGTGGAGGCAGAAATTCAGAATCAGAGCTTGGATCGGGATTTGAATCAGACACCTGGCCCCCATTTCAATGGGTGACTCGAAACCCCCAGATCTGGACAACCCCAGTCACTGGGGGTAGGGTGGAGGGTTGTTAAAATCTGAATTTTGCAGCCTGAGCCTATCACAGTAATTCTGTGGCCCATCTTGTAACTGGACCAAGCCTAAATCTTATTTTTTTATCTGAGGAACATGCCAGGATCAAAATCAATATTGTAAATTCAAACTGTTAAAGTGTCAATATTCACTTTTTTTTCCAATCTACTGTAATGGCCCTGTGGATGGTCTGCCCACTGGAAAAATTCAGTACCTACAAATTATTATAAATTCTCTTGTTTTCCTGCTCTGTTGGACTGAATTCAAATCAGCCTCTCCCCCAAAACACCATAGAAAAATATGCAAGAGGGACTCTTTCAAGCATACACAGCTAGTATGCCTAAAATCTCATTTTAATATCCTTTACTGTTCAAAATATAAAAGTATGTCAATAATGCCAAAGGAAAGAGACAGCCACAGACATAATCAAAGGCAACGCTTCACAAAGAGGTGGAGGACCACATGCACAATGAATGAAAATCCTGGTAAAGCCAATTAGTGAAACACCAGCTGTTAGTCTACAATTCTAAAAGTAAAGAGGTCTGATTCAGTGTGGAATAATTAATTCTTTTGATTTAGAAACATGAGAGATTGGTGGTAATTCTGTTTTTCTATCTAGGCTTGTGAACTGGATGAATCACCATGTAATTCTGACTGGACTGAAAGTGCCACAGGAATAGCGACCCTCAGGGTGTTTCACAATTTATGCTTCTAGTAAAGAGGTCTGAAACTTGGCAGTATCCATTCACCAGACTTCAAGCAAACCTTTTTATTTTAAAAACATTCTTCCAATTTAATGCACTTGGGTCCCATCCCCTGAGCTCCTTTTAGTTTCAGCTTAGTACAAACCAAAAAAATTGAAGTGGAATTTGGATGAAGTTTGGATGGGTTTGAGTTTCGAGTGTTTAAAATGACCTTTCAAGTGGTTTCCAGTAAAAAATTGTCACTCTGTGCAGGTTTGCTTGAAACTTGGCCCACCCTTGCTGAAAGGCTTGTGAACCTGGCCTGAATTTTG
Source organism: Chrysemys picta bellii (assembly GCF_011386835.1). NCBI lineage: Eukaryota > Metazoa > Chordata > Testudines > Emydidae > Chrysemys > Chrysemys picta. Next base: position 48,230,754 of record NC_088793.1, on the reverse strand, counting down.
TTTTGTAATGAAACCTGAAACCAGGCCCAACTCACCCAGTTTTGGTATTCATTACAAGTTTAGTCAGCTGAAACCAGGAAGCAGAGACTGCCAAACTTGTACCAGCATTGGGTAGTTTAGGACATTGCTCTTAGTTGCGTCTTTGGTTATAGGCTTACAGCAGTGTTGTAAAATACACCGTCTTGGTGGGCTAAGTCAGACTTTTGTTAGGCAGAAGGAAAAACTAAAAGGATAGGAAAGAGAAGAAATAAGGTCGGGGGAGAAAGGACATATAGTAGTGAGGGATGGGGGCAAAATTTCATGTTGTTAAATTACAGTTACAGACAAAAATCCTTATTTCATGTTAAGCATATAGAGAGAAAAAAAGGAATGAAAATGGTACTTATATTATATAACCTTATATTTTAAGGTTTGCAAATTCCTTATTCCAAACAGGGCCAGCTCTAGGTGTTTTGCCGCCCCAAGCAAGTAAAAAACAAAAACAAAAAAACCCACACACCTCCGAGAGCGCAACCGCCGAAGCAAAAAAACCCAAAAGAACCCCTCCAAGAGCACCCAGAACGCTGCCCCTAAAATTGTGCTGCCTCCAAGAGCACCCAGAATGCTGCCCCTAAAATTGTGCTGCCCCAAGCACGTGCTTGGTTTACTGGTGCCTAGAGCCGGTCCTGATTCCAAAATTGGGATTTACAAATCTTATTTGGTTTGATGTTACAAAAATTACAGTTAAACCTTTCAGATGTTAACAAAGCAAAGAACTTATTACAAACATTTAACAGCTGCAGTTTTAAGTTATTTGTAAATGTTTGTAATATGTTTAAAAACAAACCAGCTTTTATTACTTCTTTGGCTATCCTCCCAAAATGGGTAAAGATAGAAGAAACTTTCCCGTTTTATTGCTTATATAGGTAAAGCTGTTCATTTACACAAACCATGAAAGTTATACATGCAGGTGATTAAACTTGCTTACTTGGAGAACAAACTTTAGCCCTGATGGCATGTTTACCTAAGTGTATTTCTTTCTCTTACAAAGAAGTGGAAAGATGATCTTTTGGCACCACTTTTGCATTTATAAACCATTTGCAACTCTCAAAGGCTGTAAAAAGTAGCAACAATATAATTTTCTTTTACAGCCACTTTTTTGCCAAAATGTGAGTATTTAAACCAATATAACTTTCATATTTAATAAAATAATGCTAAAACCAATGCCAATTTGAATAATTAACGTGTAGGGCCCTACCAAATTCACGGCCACGAAAAATGCATCACAGACTGTGAAATCCAGTCTTCCCCCGTGAAATCTGGTCTTGTGTGCTTTTACCCTATACTACACAGATTTCACAAGGGAGACCAGCGTTTCTCAAATTGGGGATCCTGACCCAAAAGAGAGTTGCAGGGGAGTCACAAGTTTATTTGGGGGAGGGGGGAGAGTCACTGTATTGCCATCCTTACTTCTGCACTGCCTTCAGAGCTGGGCAGCCGGAGAGAGGTGGCTGCTGATTGAGGACCCAGTTCTGCAGGCAGCAGCGCAGAAGTAAGGGTGGCAATATCATACCATGCCATCCTTATTTCTGTGCTGCTGCTGGCAGCAGCTCTGCCTTTGAAGATGGGCTCCTGGCCAGCAACTGTTGCTCTCCAGGTGCCAAGCTCTGAAGGCTTGGGACATTTTTAAAATTAAAGCAAAGGTCTGGAGTCCGAAGAGATGGTGGGATGGCTGCCATAATGGTAACGTTTGATTTAGTAGATAATTACCTCCCCCCCCCTTTTTTTTTCTTTTCCAGTTAGTATAACAGTAGCCCTTGTTTGCTTATTTGTATTTTTCCCAAAAAAGTGTATTAAAAAAAACCCTAAGAGGAAGTAATATAAATAGCCCATCCACTCATTACTTTTATTTACTAATTAGGCCTAATTCTGACACACTAATTGGGTCAACTAATTTTTAATTCCACACTTTTTTTACACTCTTTTCCCTATCACTCAAAATTATAGGCTTTTTGTAACATTTTATAAATTTTTACTCAGTTTTCACAAAAGTTAAGCTCAGAATTGGGGTTAATTTGTAGGCCCAGGTATTACAACAGAACACAAGCTACCCACCAGTCTGATAAGCTGACAGGTGTGCCACTTTGCTAGGTCCATACTACAGTTCCATTGAAGTCAATTACAGTATTGCCACCAGGTCAGAATTTGACCCCTAGGTAAATCTTAATACTACCAGACAGTATACTGTACTGGGACAGTACATTTGCATTTTGTACATAATTTAGCTGAACATTTATTGAGATAAAATAAGTTGTGTGGTTGCATCATGATCTGAAAAATTTATGGCATGAAATCAGCACTTTCCTGCTGTTTATACCACATGCAGGGCCGCCGAGAGGTGGGGAAGCCAGTACAAATTACCGGGGTCCGGTGGTCCGGAAGGGGACCCGGGGCCCAGCTTCCCCAGCTTCCCCTCCCCCTTCATTGGCCCTGTTTAGCCGGTCCGCCCTTGCTGGGCGGCCCAAAAAAAATTTTTCACCGGGGCCCGAACCCGCTCTTGGCAGCCCTGACCACATGTAAGGAAATGTGGAAGATTTCACAGATTTGCAATCAAAACAGATGTAGGGCTGGAAGGGACCTTGAAGTCAAGCCCGCTATGCTGAGGCAGGACCAAGTAAACTTAGACTGTCCCTGAGAGGTGTTTGTCCAACCTGTTCTTAAAAACCTCTAGTGGCAGGTTCTCCACAACCTCCCTTAGAAGCCTACTACAGAGCGTAACTAGCCTTATAGTTAGAAAGTTTTTCCTAAAATCTAACGTAAACTGCCTTTGCTGCAGATTAAGCCAATACCTTTTTGACCAACCTTCAGTGTACATGGAGAACTGCCCTTTTTATACCAACTCTTACCATATTTGAAGACTATTATCAGGTCCCCCCTCAGTCTTCTTTTCTCAAGACTAAACATGCCCAATTTTTTTAACCTTTCCTCAGAGATCAAGTTTTATAAACCTTTCATTGTTTTTGTTCTTCTCTGGACTCCCTCCAATTTGTCCACATCTTTTCTAAAGTGTGGTGCCTAGAATTGGTCACAGTACTTGAGCTGAGATCTCACCAGTTCTGTGTAGAGTGGAACAGTTACCTCCCATGTTTTAAACATGACACTCCTATTAATACACCTCTGAATAATAGCAGCCTTTTTCACAACTGCATCACACTGCTGACTGTATTCAATTTGTAATCCACTATAATCCCCAGATCTGCTTTAGCAGTACTATCACTTAGCCAGTTATTCCCCATTTTGCAATTGTGCATTTTTTCCCCTCCTAAGTGTAGTATCATCTTGCTCATTTCAGATCAATTCTCTAATTTATCAAGGGCATTTTGAATTCTAATCCTGTCCTCCAAAGTGCTTGCAACCCCTCCCAGCTTGATGTTGTTATCCACAAAGTTTATAAGTGTATTCTCCACTCCATTATCTAAATCATTAATGAAAATATTAATTAGTACCATACCCAGGACTGACCCTGTGAAACCCCACTACATACATCCTCCCAATTTGACTGTGAACTATTGATAACTACTCCTTGTGTACAGTCTTTCAACCAGTTGTGCACCCACCTTATAGTAATTTCATCTAGACCATAATTCCCTAGTTTGTTTAGGAGAATGTCATGTGGGACTGAGCCAAAAGCCTTATTAAAATCAAGATATATCTACTGTTTCCCACCATTGACTAAGTCAGTAAACCTGACAAAAAAGGGAAATTAGGTTGGTGTGGTATGACTGGTTCTCGACAAATCCATGCTGGTTATTCTTTATAACCCTATTATCCTGCAGGTGCTTACAAACTGATTGTTTAATACTTTGTTCTAGTATCTTTCCTGATATCAAAGTTAGGCTAACTGGTCTTTAAATCCACAGATTCTCTTTATTCCCCTTTTTAAATATAGGTACTACGTTTGCCCTTCTCCAGTCCTCTGGGACCTCAGCCATCCTCTGTAAATTCTCAAAGATAATTGCTAACAGTTCTGAGATTGTGTCAGCTAGTTCCTGTATGAACCTGCAAGGCTAGAAGCTGGGAGTATTGGGGATCTGCACCACTGACACCTCTGCATCACCACTACAGGCTTAGGCTGGTGTCCCAGGAGGACCCTGCAAAGCTAGGCTAGCAGGAAGTAGCACCCCTTAGGGCCGAAGTAGCAGCCCCTCACACACACCCCGATTTGCTAATACCAGTATTAAAATCAGGAAGCCATGATGAAGAACTATCTGAGCATCAACACACACTTCCTGCCTGCTTCTGCTCCAGACCCTGCTAACGACAGACTCTAGATTCTGGCTCCCAACCCTGTTTTGTCCTTGCCATTTCTTTCTGATTGCTGTTTGTAACATGGCACCCAACTCCAATCTCCTGGTTACCAGATCTTGCCTTCCTCCTGACATCTGACTTTTGGTCTGCCCTCTAGCCTGCTCTCACTCTGACCTCCTGGCCTGACTCCTGCTCCAACCACTAGGTCAGACTGCCCACATCCTGGTCATGACAGTTCCTTAAGTACATTTCATCAGGCTCTGCTGATTTGAAACATCTAACTCATCTAAATATTCTTTAACCTGTTCTTTCCCTATTTGGGCTTGTGTTCCTTTCCCCATGTTGTTAATATTAATTGTGTTGGGTATCTGGTCACCATTAACCATTTTAAGACTGAGACCAAATAAGCATTAAGCCCCTCAGCTTTCTTGATATCATCAGTTATTAGCTCTCCTTTCCCACTAAGAGAACCTACACTTTCCTTAATCTGTCTCTTGTTTCTAATGTAGTTAAAGAACCTCTTCTTTTTACCTTTTATGTCCATTGTTAGATGTAACTCATTTTGTACCTTAACCTTTCTGTTAGCAAGTTGTTCAAAAGAATAGCACAAGCTATGGAGGAGAAAAGGTTTCACTTTTTTTAGGATTCCTTTTTGATTTTCAGGTCATTAAAGCATTCCTGATGGAGCCATGTTGGTCTTTTACTATTCCTCTGGTTTGCTAGTCTGTAGCAGACCCTTGCCATGACATCACCCCTATGTTTTCCCATTTTACCTTTGGCAGAGACTTTCAGCTGGTCTGCCTCACACCTCTTTCTGGAGATCAGAACAAGTGTATATATTTTTAAGTATAATGCAACATCTCCTCCCTGCCTGTCCTTCTTGAACAAGCTTATATCCCACTATACCAATATTGCAGTCATGAGATTTACTCCACCAAGTCTTTGTAATGCCAATTAAGAACTGCAATTATGCATAGCTTCCTATCTATCTGCTTATCACTGTCATCACTGTCACAGTTGAACAACACCCAGAATTACTCTTGTACTGCCCCATGTTCACTTTGCAGTGACAGTACTTCATATTCCCTTCAAAAAAGAAGCTGGAAAGTATTTTGGGGACCCACAACCAAACTCTATGGGGCCAGAACATCTGTGGGGAAGTAGAAAATGATCTCACATATCTGAAGCTTTCCCCATGCTGTTGTTCTCTGCAATCTTCCCTCTAGAGCAGCAATGCTGTTTTAACAGTTGGCTTCCCATTGGTTACTTTGCTGCAACTGTACAGCACCCTTTCTCCTGGAAGATAAAAGCAAAGGAGCAGAAATAATCCCTCTCCACTGTAGGAATTTTTACTTTGAACTCCACTTGGACCAACCCAAGGTCAACAGGTTATAAAAAGAGTTGTTTACATTAAAAGAATCATTTTTTTAGTATTTTAAATCTCCTTCACGAATAATGTTTTGTGTTCCTCCATTTTGGTCTTTGTAACAAATTACATCTCCCATTTGGGTTTTCTCAGAAAACCCACACAGCTCTATCCACCTCCAGTTTGCATAGGGGGGTTGTTCAAATGTCTGAGAAGACAGCATGCAGTGAAGGCTCTGCATTTTCGATAGGCCCCCAGACATGAAGGAGAAGGGGACATCTGATCCTGTATTGCCACACTGGATGTGTACACCAGACAGTGCACTCATTAGGGGAGACATACTTCTGAGTATCTGCTGCCTTCACTGGAATATTTTCATGCTGAGGATGTCTCCCCTGAGAGGCATTTCACATACCCCGCTGCAGGAACGTCTCAAAGTTGGTGTACACAGTTCCCTCAGACAAGGCATTCTGAAATAGTGATATGAAATGAAGACTTGGTCTGGCAGGTGTCAGCAGGCACAGCCTTCCAAGTTTTGTTTTTTTCTCAGCATGGGGGAAAAGTGTTAAGTCTTTGCAAAACTTGGTTATGCAAGATTCTGTGTAGTAGGGCCTGTAGAGGCAATCAATCGCTGAGGCAAAGTTGCTCCCTGAGAACTGAGCAATGGTGTTGGACTGCGCTCCGTGAAAGAAATTATTGCCTGTGTGCTGTTTGACCATCTCATTTCCAGGATTGGTGTCTATGTGTAAATGAAACAAGTTATGCTTGGGAATGTACAGAGACTCCACATCACAGAATTATCCTCCCCTGGGCAGCCAATCTGCAAGGCCCAGGCATCAGCTACTACTCTCTTAGAAGAGGGGTATCAGATCAGGACACTAGTGTCAGAAAAAAAGGCAACAGTATTTCGAACTGAGATTAGTTCCTTTGATGAAATTGTTTCTTGGTGTGTTATCAAACTGTGCTTCCATTTGATAAAAATGGCAGTTCAAGAATTGGCACTGATAGCTGTATCTTCATCCTCTGCACTGAACTGATTCATACCTCTCCAAAGCTTAGGGGCGTTTCCATCTAGAGATTTATTTGGGGCCCAATGTTAGTGTAAATACACAGTGCAGGAGTTGGGAAGCTGAACTTTGCATCAGTTGTGAAGTCTGTCAGCCATGCGGCCCTGGGACACAAGTTCTTGTAGGCAGGGGAGAGGATTTTTCTGTATCCAGTCTTAAAAGTACCAAGAGTCAGAGTGACAGCTAATTAGGCCCAACATGTTAAAAACAAGGACAATTATGCTGCTTATTTTGTGTAGGGTTTTATTTTTTGTTAGCCAGAAAAATAGTGCTACCCACCTTCATTCTATCTAACAAAATCAGAGTGGTGCAGAGTCAGAAATAGTATAGTACTGACTGTGGAGCAATGGTCTTTCGCAGGTTTGCATTGGCCTATGTTTTTTTTTTTTTTTTTACAACTCCTGTTGAAATACCCCCAGAGTGTCAATGACAATACTGATTTAAGGAGACTGTGCATCGCATATTCATGGACAGAATTAACAAGCATGGCAACAGGTGGCACTAATCAGAGACAAATGGTATGAGCTAGAAAGACAGAAAAATGCTTGAAGCAAAACTTGAATCCCCATGAAACTCGGTTTCTAGAGGTAACATTTCATTTGTTTATTGCATAATTCTTGGGAAAAGGATGAAATGTAAATTACATGATAGGTCTTCTGGGCCTCTGGATGAATGTACCCAGGAGCTCAAGAAGGATAACTACAATGCCAGCTCCTGTCAGTCGCACTGAAAAATTATTTCAATTTGGAACCAGTAATTATAGAAATCAGATGAATAAATACTTTACATTTTTAATATGTCTTCATATGCTGGAGCATGCTACCTTTGAGTAGTTAGCTCATCCAGTCCCCTATAAGAGTGCTGGTTGGACAAGCAAGTGTGTGGAGTCTCTATAAAAGGGCCCAGAAAAGGGAGAATAAAGGGTAGGGCAGAGACACTCTGCCCACAAGAGTGTGCACAAATGCGGCCCACTCTTCTACACTTCCAAATACACCAAGAGGCACTGAAGGGAGGCCCAGATCTACAAAGGACCATAGGCATGGGTGGGCAGGTATCAGAGGCAGGGGAAGGCTTTGCCTCCCCAAACAGCCTGGAGTGGCCCCAACCATGTTCCACCACCAGATTTCCTCCTGCCCGCTGTTCCCTTCTGTGGCCCACAGGCGAGGGCTGGAGGCCATGGTGTGCACAAGACCCCCGGGCTGGGGCCACGCCGTGCCACCCGTCCTCCCGGCACTGGCACAGTGCTGTTCGCCCAGCGCTCCAAGGTTGGGGGCACTCCAGCCGCTCTGCCTGCCCGCCTGCCCAGCATTGGGGCTGGGAGAACTCCAGCTGTGCTGCCCACCCAGCGTGCTGGGGCTGGGGGCACTCTGGCCATGCTGCCTGCCTGCCCGCCCAACCAGTATTGGGGCTAGGGGCACTCCGGCTGCGCCTCCTGCGCTGCCCGCCCAGCGTGCTGAGGTTGTGGGGAGGGGGCTGGTGGCCACACGGTAAGGGGTGTGCTCTGGGCTCTGGCGGGGGAGGAGTGACAGAACGGACAGGGCCTTGGGCAGAGAGGGAGGGGCTGGGAGCTAGCCTCCCCCCAAGGGCATGTTTACCCACCGCCCATGACCATAGGTGCCTAAATCCTAAAGTTAGACACTGCTGCAATCCACAAAACCCTCACTCAGCTGCTGTCTTACTTGGTAGGCACTTAAATTTCTGCTGTAAAAGTTCCCTAGGTACTTACATTTCTGCCTCTGGTCATGCACAGTGCTGCCCCAGGCAGGTGCCTAGATGCATGTCTCACTCTGAAGCCCCAACACAATCCCCTAACCAGGAGGAAATAGAGGTTGCCCCGTCTATCTTGCCTGTGGGCCCCAATCCAATCGGCATGCTCAGAGCACAGAGTGACTCTAGTCCAGTGATTAGGGCACTCACCTGAGAGGGGCTGGCTTTTGTGACTCCCATTCAGAGGCACCTCCCCATGCACTGAGTATGGAATCTAGGTGCCTAATCCAGGTTTTGTGGCTGTCAATGATTTTCAAAGCACCTAAAAGTTAGGCATTGCAACATCTAAGTCCCTTTGTGGATTCAGGCTGGAGTTCCTCTTTCACCAACTGCTTAGCCACAGCAATAGTAGCAGGTGTATTCAGAGAGGACTGAAAATATTAACAAGCAGACCCAGCGTTCGCATTTGAGAATGGGTTGAGAGAGAATTTTTCACTGCTTGCCCCTGCAAAACATAACCAAATTCAGTCTATTATTGTCACACTGATATCCACAGAGCGGGCCTGAAAGTTAGTGAGCGGAAGGAACTCTGGCAGAAGAAACCGAGCTGGGAGCGGCACGTACCCTTTCTTGTCGCCATTCCACCCCCAAGACAAACATTGGTTGGGACTGGGGGAATGGTTCAGGGACAGACCTAACATAGTTATTACCAGGGCTAGCACTTCCACTAGGCGACCCTAGGCGGTCGCCTAGGGTGGCAGGATTTAGGGGGCGGCATTTTGCCGCCCTCGGCGGAAATTCGGCAGTGGGGGGTCCTTCCGCTCCAGATCTTCGGTAGAAATTCAGTGGTGGGTCCTTCACTCACTCCGGAACCCACCGCCGAAGCGCCCCGAAGACGCAGAACGGAAGGACCCCTGCTGCCGAATGCTCAGAGGAGGAGCACTGCCGCCTAGGGCGGCAAAAACCCTGGCGCCGCTCCTGGCTATTACTGATGCACAAATAGGATATTTGTTCTCTGATTTTCATGGGATCACACTTGTTTCAAAAATATCTTTACAAGTCACTGGCTTGCAAGCGACGTAGCCCTACTTTTGATTTTTCTGGGATTTGTCACCTTCCTCTATTTCTTATTAGGTCATTTCTACACACACAAGTTGTACTATTTATCTATACCAATACAGTGAAAGCAGTTCAACACATACACACACCCGGCCATGGGGTCTCAATTACATTACTATGAAGGTGCTTATGCCAATATTTAACATATTCCCATGAGGGAAGAGAATGAATCTATCTAGTTAAAAGCACCTTAATACTAGTATAACTGATTCCACACTAGGTGCTCTACCAGTATAATTATTCTTGTTAAAAAAAATAAACTCCTAACTCAACTAATTATACCAATACAAAAATGGTGTGTAGACCAGGTCTTTGGATAGTTATGCTGTAAAAAAGAGAAGAGCTCATGTTATATTTCTTGTGGAGAGTCTTTATCCAGCATGACCATCTCTCTTCTTCCACATCAAAATGCATTAGAACCCAAGGTAAGGATTTGACACACTCCATATTGCTGAGTGAACTCGATTACCAATATAATTCCATTACTTTATATGTAGTAGCATCAATGGCTTTCTATCACTATATTAACATCTTGGTCAACCAATAGGAGGGAAGGAGATTTTTGCTTTGTTGAAAGCTTCTATGTTCTTCAATAGTCTCAGAAATAATCTGCATTTGGACAAAAGGGTGGTTGCATCATTTGAGGCTTTAAATGCATATTTAATGCAAGTGGTGATGTATTTAAAGGCACCAGAGGGTCAGTAACCATGTAACAAGAAGAAAGGCAAGTTACAGAGAACCTTAAAATGCTTTAAGCATCATATTGCTAGTGTTTTTATTTATCTAGAAAGCAGCAATATGCAGCAGAGATAAGGTAATCAAGGTACAGGCTGACACACAAGGCTACATCCTATACATTCCATTAATGTAGGAGACTTATGAATTTTGTTTTTGAATGTTTAGTCACTTGCATATTGGCTACAGCTGTCCCAAAGTAGTTATAATCACTTTTTTGATATCACACTTATTTTGTCCAAGTAAAATCCTGAAATAACTATTTTCTCCCCAAGACGCTCCCCAAATATTTGCAGGAATCTGGAGGAAAACAAAAAAGGGAAAAAATTCCAGTTGTATGATTTAAGTTAATTTTAAAGGTACAAAGGGTTAATGAGTAAAGTAAACATATGGTGCTGTTTTTCCAAGAAGCACATAGCACTGATGCTGGAAATTTACAATGTGCATAGTACAGTCTCACCCCCTTACTCTGATCCCTGCTCACTTGACCCTCTCTAATTTAATCAAACCCTCAGGATCCCAACCACTGGTAATAACATCTAATGCTACTTCCACCAGATGATTTGATAACTTTTTAAGCAGGAATCATTAGATAATTCATTTAAACAACAAGTCAAAATTCTGAATGAAATCAATGACCTCAGGGAGAGACCTGGCATAATAAAGGAAGGACTGCAAATAAATGATGTGTAATTCAGGTCCCTATTGACATGGTGAGCCAAATCTTAATTCTACTGAAGCCAATAGGAGTTTTGCCATGGATTTCAGGAAGACTAGGATTTAGTTCTGTAAGCACTCCCATGAGCTATGTAAGCTGCAGATCACCTCCTGCTGGCCATAAGGATAATAGTGTAGACCACTTATTTTAATCAGAGTGATAAAAATTGACATTCAAAATAACAAAAGCCACTGCCTATTTTTTTCCACATTTGGATAACAAAGCACAGTCCACTTTGCTGAAACAAACATAGCTCATCTTTTTGTTTTTAACCATTCATAGTAAATATTGACTTGCTTTTGTAAGAACTGAGGAAGAAGTCTTAAGAAGGAATTTGAATGAGGAGAGGGTAGTGGCTTGATAGAGCATGATTGGGAAGGTATGGGGTGATGTGGATAAAAGCAAAAATATAGGTGAGAGAAAAGGAGAAATAGAATTTGAGACAGGTATTAATAGCAGAGTGGAGGGACTGCAGTGATAAAAGACTGTTAGATAATTAGACGGGGAATAGTTATGCAGGGCCTTCAACCTGAAGCAAGAACTAAATGTGGTGGGGAAGAGGGAGCTAGAGGAGGGAAGATTCAGTTGATGGGTCACATGAGTGATTTGAATATTCTATCCTGTATTCTTTACGTGGCATAATGATAAGGGTTCACTTACCCCAAATTATTGCTTCTATCTACTTGCACCTTTTAGTGCACCCCACCCATTAAAAGAGATGGAATTAGTGAGACATCTTACATATATGTTTACATTGCATAGCTTAAAAGGAAGAGCTTTTGTTAGTAGCTTTTCTCAAACACAAAACATAACTAGCAGACAGACGTGTTTTAAATGTTGTTGGTAAACTCTGGTGCTGATGAAAGTGTGCCCAGTGTTCTGCTGACTACAAACAACTTGCCACCAGGGACTATAAAAAACCTCTAAACATAACTGCATCTCTAGCCTGTCACTGCAATAATCTAATCTTTTCCTTGACAGGGTCCATCCTCAGGAAAGGGTGCCAGCTGACCTGAAGTGTATGGGAGTTTTTAAATACATATGAACATATTTCTCCAGAGGTTCAGTTGAAGGACCCACCCCCATCTACATTTCACATTTACAAAAAATAGTTGACAGAGTTGGTACCACACTTGGGATCCCAGATATTCCCAGCTCAGAGTAAATTGCTCACAGTCCTATCTGTACATTACCGTAGAGTGTGAGGAAAGACTTGTGACATTGCCTAGAGCCAAATCTTTGCTGGCATTGTAAATGCTGTGAGAATATCCACATACCGGGTACAAAATATTCTCTACTAACTGGTTCATAGTCCTCTAATTATTTTGCTATCATCACTGTACTTTGACATTTGAGCTCATCCTTACACATAGACAGAAATCAACAGGGCAGTTGACATTCCAGGATCAGTGTCTGGTGGTGGTTCAGTCAACAAAAGTTGTAATGGACATCTGAACGGAGAATATTTGTGCTAGTCTCCGAACAAACCTTGTTTTGTTCATTGTGCTCAGACAAAGAAGATAGACCTAACTTTTAATCTTGGTGTACGGTGTCTGAGTATCAGGAGGCGTGACAACAAATAAGCAGAGCACTCCAGATTCTTGCCGTTTACTGCAGCATGATACTTTCTGGCACCGCAGCATGGGGTCAATCTTCACACGGGCAGAATATCACCAACAAGTTGCTTAGCACCCTCATCTGCCACTGATGTCATCTCCTCATGGGACTGGGCTATATTTGTGGCATTTCCTATATTTAGAAAGTGGAATACCAGAAATACCTTGGAAAATTTAATTACTATGAGCCATGAATATGAAGACTTTAATGGCTTCATTTGTAAAATACATGCAACTTCAGTGGATGTGTTGACTTTAACACAGAGATTATGAAATCTCTGGTGATTCTGCTACTACTAAACAAACAGAAAAGCAATTAAACAAGAAAGTCATATTCATTTCAGATCCAGTGCGGGGTGGGGGGGAATTGTCTGCTAGACAAAATACATTAATAAAGAAATGTCTGTGTAAACTTCTAATTAATTTTAAAGTTGTTAAGAAGGAAAGTCTGGCACCTACATACCATAGGGATGGGGTAGTATAAATGCATTGTGAGAGAATAAAATCAAATATTAAAATCTTAACTACCAACTTTTCTAGCAGCTTAGGAAACTGAATCCTCTCTCTTGCAGGATTTGGGTGAGTACATGCATGGAGGTTTTTGATTGGTTGGTTGTTGGATTTTTTCATTTTGTTTTTTTTCCCAAATACTCACATGAATAGTATAGATAAATCATGACAGTGATTGACAAAATTAGACAATGACTTTCAAGATGGCAGACTTTAGCAAACTCAGGGAGTTGGTAGGTAAGATCCCATGGGAAGCAAGTCTAAGGGGGAAAACAATTGAAGACAGTTGGCAGTTTTTCAAAGAGACATTATTAAGGGCACAAGAGCAAACTATCCCACTGTGTAGGAAAGACAGGAAGTATGGCAAGAGACCACCCTGGCTTAATCAGGAGATCTTCAGTGATCTAAAAATCAAAAAAGAGTCCTACAAAAAGTGGAAACTAGGTCAAATGACAAAGGATGAATATAAACAAATAACACAAGTATGTAGAGAGAAATTAGAAAGGCCAAGGCACAAAACAAGATCAAACTAGGTAGGGACATAAGCGGTAACAAGAAAACATTCTACAAAATTACATTAGAAGCAAGAGGAAGACCAAGGACAGGGTAGGCCTGTTACTCAATGAAGGGCTAAAAATAACTACAGAACATGTGGAAATGGCAAAGATGCTTAATGACTTCTTTGTTTCAGTTTTCACCAAGAAGGTTAGTGGTGATTGGACATCTAACATAGTGAATGTCAGTGAAAATGAGGTAGAATCAGAGGCTAAAATAGGAAAAGAACAAGTTAAAAATTAGACAAGTTAGATGTCTTCAAGTCACTGAGGCCTGATGAAATGCATTCTAGAATACTCAAGGAGCTGACTGAGGAGATAGCTGAGCCATTAGCGATTATCTTTGAAAAGTTATGGAAGATGGGAGAGCTTCCAGATGACTGAAAATGGGCAAATATAGTGCCAATCTATAAAAAGGGAAATGAGGACAACCTGGGGAATTACAGTCCAATCAGCTTAACTTCTGTACCCAGAAAGAAAATGGAGCAAATAATTAAGCAATCAATTTGCAAACATCTAGAAGATAATAAGGTGATAAGTAAGAGTCAGCATGGATTTGTCAAGAACAAATCATGTCAAACCAACCTGATAGCTATCTTTGACAGGGAAACAAGCTCTGTGGATTGGCGGGGCGCGGGGAGGAAGCGGTAGACATGTTATATCTTGACTTTAGTAAAGCTTTTGATACCATCTCGCATGACTTCCTCATAAACAAACTAGGGAAATGTAACCTGGATGTAGCTACTATAATGCGGGTGCAAAACTGGTTGGAAAACCATTCCCAGAAAGTAATAGTCAGTGGTTCACAGTCATGTTGGAAGGGTATAATGAGTGGGGTCCTGCAGGGATCAGTTCTGGGTCTGGTTTTGTTCAATATCTTCATCAATGATTTAGATAATGACATAGAGAGTACACTTATAAAGTGTGCAGATGGTACGAAGCTGGGAGGGGTTACAAGTGTTTTGCAGGTTAGGATTACAATTCAAAATGATCTGGGCAAACTGGAGAAATAGTCTGAAGTAAATAGGATGAAATTCAATAAGGACAAATGCAAAGTACTCCATTTAGGAAGGAACAATCAGTTGCACACATACAAAATGGGAAATGACTGCCTAGGAAATTGTGGAAAGGGATCTGGGGGTCCCATAAGCTAAATATGAGTCAACAATATAACACTGTTGCAAAAAAAGCGAACATCATTCTGAGATGTATTAGCAGGAGTGTTGTAAGTAAGTAATTCTTGCACTCTACTCCATGCTAATTAGGCCTCAATTGGAGTATTGTGTCCAGTTCTGGGTGTCGCATTTCAAGAAAGATGTGCACAAATTGGAGAAAGTCCAGAGAAGAGCAACAAAAATGATTAAAGGTCTAGAAAACATGATCTAGGAGGGAAGATTGAAAAAATGGGGTTTGTTTAGACTTGAAAAGAGAAGGGGACATGACAACAGTTTTCAAGTACATAAAAGGTTGTTACAAGGAGGAGGGATAAAAATTATTCTTCTTCACCTCTGAGGATAGGACAAGAAGCAATGGGCTTAAATTGCAGCAAGGGAGGTTTAGTTTGGACATTAGGAAAAACTTCCTAACTGTCAGGGTGGTTAAGCACTGGAATAAATTGTCTCGGGAGCTTGTGGAATCTCCATCATTGGAGATTTTTAAGAGCAAGTTAGACAAACACCTGTCAGGAATGGTCTAGATAATACTTAGTCCTGCCTTGAGTGCCGGGGACTGAACTAGAAGGCCTCTCGAGGTCCCTTCCAGTCCTATGATTCTATATTTCTGGTCTGCTGTTTGCCTCATGGATACTGCCAGCCCTGATCACAGAAGTCAATTATCCAGGCAGAAGTATTGAGTAAAACAAAAGGGCAATTAAATAGAAAAAAAATCTACTCTGAAAATCAATATCTTGTGACAAGTGAACAGCAACAAGAAGTTTTGATCATAGTGTCAAGCTGCTTATTAAATGTTGTAGTTCATTAAATTTAATGAATCATAAAACTAAATTGGTGATCCAGATCATTGTATAAAATCTCTCATTAAAAACCTACCCCTTCTTTCTTTTCCTTTGCACAGCAATGTAAAAGTTCAGAGATTATTAAAATCATTTTTCATATATAAGCAGTTCATAATCACGAACAAATTAATATAAAACATCTATTTTCATATCAAATCCAGATCTACTTCTTGCAGTGGTGGCCAGTTTACTCAAAAATCACATCACTTGACACAATGTCAGTGTGGAATCCCAATATGAGAGATGTGACTGGTGACAGCTGAAAATTGGTAGGCAAAGTTGACAAGTAAAGGTGCAATGTTCCTTTTAGGGACAATCTTCCATAACACACTCTGATCGTTACACTAAATTTGAAAGGCAGGTGAAAACTGGTTTAGACACTTTTTACATGAACGCCCAGATGTCCTCTATTATAAATGAATTTATATGTGTATGTCGGATGATGACCCCCACTTGTATACTCATAATTGTGACTAAACACTTTTCTTAAGATTTTCAAAGACAAAGGATTAAGATGCTCAATTTCAATTAATATTAAGAGGAGTTATGTAACTAAATGCTCTAGCCAGCTTTGAAAATCCTAAAATATATATTCAAATGCAAACAGAATTTATTGGTGAGAAATGCTTGTCACTAAGGAACAGTCAGATTACTTGGCTGAAATTCAAAGGATTCAAGGAGTCATTTAAACCCACTACCTATGCCTAAATGTCTTTATTTTGTTACTACTAAATGTAGATTTTGCAATGGCAGAAAAATGAGAAGCCACACAGACATCTGTACATAGAGGACAGGATTTTCAAATAATCATGAAAAAATCATGTTTGGCCAAGCACTATACATAATGCATTTATGTATCTCTGAAATACAGATTTTATTTCCCCCCCAGGACTAATAGTTGTGAAATTATCTTTTCTGGTCTGGGTCCTTGCCCATGCATCCAGGTGTAATTATGCTTACACTAAAACATATTCCATGGTCCATCTTGTGATTGTAAAAGATTCTATGCTGACTCAGTAATCCAGTCCCACTACTATTTGTTTCATTTTCCTAAATGAAAGTACAGTAATTATTAAATGTGACCATTCCCTTCCTGTAGTGTTTTGT
The DNA here is from genome assembly GCF_011386835.1 of Chrysemys picta bellii. Lineage (NCBI taxonomy): Eukaryota > Metazoa > Chordata > Testudines > Emydidae > Chrysemys > Chrysemys picta. The sequence goes on along the minus strand of NC_088793.1, from coordinate 48,213,954 downwards.
TGTACATGCTCATTATACTGAGTTATCATGTC